>NC_133768.1:69441783-69741783 GCF_036562045.2 Rhinolophus sinicus | reverse complement strand
GGCAGTCCGCCTCCTCCCGTTCCCGTGTCGCTCCTCATGGGCCTCCCGGCTGGGCTCTCACACAAACAAACCGCTCCACCATGCTTGTAGGTTTTGGCTGGCACCATACCCTGCTCGCTGCGCCATTTGTCGTGGGCGGCGGGTCTCTGGTCCCGCTCCCCACATAACGCAGGATATGGTGAGGCCAAAAGGAACACCCATGGAGCCATAGGTAGGGGAGTCATACCACTACAGTCTCACTGGAGGCTGGGTTCACTGGACGTGCGACCTGCTGTCCGTTTTGTCTGCAACCCACCGACGACTCTCTTTCACTCTCCTCCACTCTCCTCTGCTCTCCTTCGTAGCCACAGCAGTTATATTGGCGGCTAATTGGCTAACTGGCTACAGCTGACGGCCAATCAGCCACAGCTGACGGCCATCTACTACCCGAGCCAGCACTCCTCCACGTGAGGCCGAGAGCCTGTAAACTACTTTCTGGGGCTCTGCCCCCACACACCTCCAGGCTCCTCGCACAGGGCCCCTCGCGGAAGACGCTTGTCATGTAGATTGTGAGGTGAGACCCTGTAGGGGTGGAGTGTGGGGACAGAGCCCCAAAGAGCAGTTTTCAGGCTCTCGGCTTCACATAGAAAGGTGCTGGCTCAGGTAGTAAATGGCCATCAACTGTGATTGCATGGCCATCAGCTGTGGCTAGTTGGCCATCAGCTGTAACCAGGGAGCCATTGGCCACTAATATAACTGCTGTGGCTACGCTAGCAGAAAATGGGGGCTAGCAAGAAGATGATGGCTGAGCTATCAAGCGGATTGCAGAGCGGCAGAGTGAGGGTGGGTCGTGTGGATCCTGCTTCCTGTGTCTCCAACCCAACCACCAGGAGACTATAGTGGTATGACTCCCCTATCTATGGCTCCGTGGGTGTTCCTTTTTGGCCTCACCCTATCCTGCATTCTTATGTGGGGAGTGGGAGCAGCGACCCTGCCTGTCACCCCACACGACAGCCTCTTAATCTTAAATTGCACCACACAACCATCCTGCCCCATCACCTTCAAAATAATATCATTTTTATCAGCCTTGACTCCTTCCCTGGGCTTTTTTCAGCCATGGTGAACCCTGGAGTCTCCTCAATGGTACTTCACAAAAGGGGTACTAGGTCCTCAGCTAATGAGCCCAGAGGCACCACCAGGAGCCTTCAATCACTATTTTTAATGAGCTTCACTCTATGACAGGGGTCTCCAAACTGCGGCCCACGGACCAACTGCGGCCGGCAATCCAGTTTTAATTGGCCCTTAGCAAATTCCAAAAATATATTTAGTTTACTTAAATAAACCAGGTGAGGCAATACATACTTCACCTCGAGTGAGTGGCCCGGCTGTTTGTGTATTTTACCTCATATGGCCCTTGGTGAAAAACGTTGAAAAAAGTTTGGACACTCCTGCTCTATAACCTCAGTCCAACCTTCAGCCCCTTGCCCGTCTTTTTTTTTTTTTTAACATTTTTTTTATTAGTTTCAGGAGCACAAAACAATGTAATAGTTAGACATTTATCATTTATATCCCTCACACGGTTGTGGCCTGTGTGACCAGAAGGGCTCTCTGCCTGAAGGGGAAGTGTGAGGAGATTGAGAAAAGACACAGACACAGGAAAGCTGGGATCGGGAGGTCCACTGTCCATGGATGGCAGAGCAGTGGTGCAGTCTTTATTTCACACACAGATTTTATACAGTCTTAGACTAGTTATCTATACAAAGAAGTAGTAGCAGAACAAGGAGGCTTCCCATGGGGATGATCTTGCAGCTGCAAGGCCTTCGTCAGCTCACAACCCGCTCCCCACACACACAGTGACAATCCCCTACCCCTATCCACTACCCCTCTGACATCACACACAGCCATTACATTTCCACTGTCTCTATTCCTAATGCTGTACTCCACTTCATATATATACACAAAATTATAGTTGATATTCATTATTGTTCAGCTTCAGTTTCAGGTGTACAGTGCAGTGATCAGGCATCTACATCATCCCTGAGGTGGTTTCCCTAATGAGACAAGTGTCCATCGGATACCCTACAAAATCTTTACAACATTATTGATTGCATTCCCCAAATTGACTTTCGTATCCCTGTGGCAATCTTGTGGTTACCGATTGTGCTTTCTAATTCCCTCACCTTCCCCCTTATCCTCACCCTCCTCCCATCTAGCAACCCTCAGTTTTTCCTCTGTCTCCAAAACTGTTTCTGATTAGCTCATTCATTTATTCTTTTCTTTAGATTCCCCATATAAGTGAGATCATATAGTATTTGTCTTTCTCTGTCTGACTAATTTCATTTAACATAACGTTCTCTAGGTCCATCCATATTGTTGCAAATGGTAAGATTTCATTCTTCTTTATGGCTGCGTATACTCCATTGTATAAATGTACCACAGTGTCTTAATCCAGTCGTCTACCGATGGGCATTTCCATTGTTTCCATGTCTTGGCTATTGTGTATAGTGCTGCAATAAACATAGGGGTGCATAAATTTTTTCAAATTAGCATTTTGGATTTCTTCAGATAGATATCTATGAGTGGAATTGCTGGATCATAAGGTAGTTCCATTTTCAGATTTTTGAGATACCTCCATACTGTTTTCCATAGTGGCTGCACCAATCTGCATTCCCACCAACAGTGCACAAGTGTTCCCTTTTCTCCACATCCTCGTCAGCACTTGTTGTTTTTTGATTTATTGATGATAGCCATTTTGACTGGGGAGGTGGTATCTCATTGTGGTTTTTATTTGCATATCTCTAATGATTAGTGAGTTTGAGCATTTTTTCATATGTCTGTTTGCCATCTATATGTCCTCTTTAGAAAAATGTCTCTTCATGTCCTCTGCCCATTTTTTAAATTGGGTGTTTATTTTTTTGGATTTGAGTTGAGTGAGTTTTTTATAAATTTGGGATATTAACTCCTTATTGGATACATCATTGGCAAATATCTTCTCCTGTTCAGTAGGATCACTATTTGTTTTATTGATGGTTTCCTTTGCTGTGAAAAAACTTTTTAGTTTGATGTAATCCCACATGTTTATTTTTTCTCTTACTTCCCTTGCCCGAGGGGATATATCAGTAAAAATCTTACTCTGGGGAATGTCTGTAAAGTTTCTTCCTATATATTCTTCTAGGAATTTTATGGCTTCACATCTTAATTTTAAGTCTTTAATCCATTTTGAATTTATTCTTGTATATGGTGTAAGGTGGTGGTCCAGCTTCATTTGTTTGCATGTTTCTGTCCAGGTTTCCCAGCACCATTTATTGAATAGACTGTCTTTACCCCACTGTAAATTCTTGCTTCCATTGTCGTAGATTAAATGACCATATAGGCATGGATTTATTTCTGGGCTCTCTATTCTGTTCCATTGATCTATGTGTCTGTTTTTATGCCAGTACCATGCTGTTTTGATTACTGTAGCCTTGTAGTATAATTTGATGTCAGGTATTGTTATACCTCCCACTTTGTTCTTATTTCTCAAGATTGCCGAGGCTATCTGGGGTCTTTTATGGTTCCATATAAATTTTAGGATTATATGTTCTATTTCTGTGAAAAACGTCCTTGGTAGTTTTATAGGAATTGCATTGAATATGTATATTGCCTTAGGTAGTATGCACACTTTAACGATATTAATTCTTCCTATCCATGAGTATGGTATATGTTTCCATCTATTTTTATCTTCTTTAATTTACCTCTTCAGTGTCTTATAATTTTCTGAGTACATCATTTTACTTCTTTGGTTAAATTTATTCCCAGATATTTTATAGTCCTTGAAACAATTGTAAATGGGATTGTTTTCTTAATTTCTCCTTCTGATATTTTATTATTGGTATATACAAATGCAACTGATTTCTGAATATTAATTTGGTATCCTGCTACTTTACTAAATTCATTCATCAGCTGTAATAGTTTTTTGGTGGAGTCTTTAGGGTTCTCTATATATAGTATCATGTCATCTGCATATAATGACAATTTTACTTCCTCCTTACCAATTTGGATGCCTTTTATTTCTTTTTCTTGTCTGATTGCTGTGGCTAGAACTTCCAGCACAATGTTGAATAGCAGTGGAGAAAGTGGACAACCTTTCCTTATTCCTGATCTTAAGGGGAATGGTTTTAGTTTTTCCCCATTGAGTATGATGTTAGCTGTGGGTTTATCATATATGTCCTTTATTATGTTGAGATATGGTCCCTCTATTTCCACTTTCTTAAGGGTTTTTATCATAAATGGCTGCTGGATTTTGTCAAATGCTTTTTCTGCATCTATTGACATGATCATATGACTTTTATTTCTCATTTTGTTAATGTGGTGTATCACATTAATTGATTTGTGGATGTTGAACCATCCTTGCATACCAGGAATGAATCCCACTTGATCATGGTGTATGATCTGTTTAATGTATTGCTGAATTCTGTTCGCTAATATTTTGTTGAGGATTTTTGCATCTATGTTCATTAGACATATTGGCCTATAGTATTCTTTTTTGTTAGTGTCTTTGACTGATTTTGGGATCAGGGTGATAGTGGCCTCATAAAAAGTGTTTGGGAGCCTTCCCTCTTCCTGGATTTTTTGGATTAGCTTGAAGAGAATAGGGGATAATTCTTTTTGGAATGTTTTGTAAAATTCGCCTGTAAAGCCGTCTGGTCCAGGGCTTTTGTTTGCTGGGAGCTTGTTGATTACTGATTCAATTTCCTTGGTGGTAATCAGTCTATTAAGGTTTTCTGTTTCTTCTTGAGTTAGTCTTGGAAGGTTGTATGCTTCTAGATAATTGTCCATTTCTTCCAGATTGTCTAATTTGTTGCAATATAGTTGCTCATAGCAATTTCTTAAATATTCTTGTATTTCTGTGGTGTCTGTTGTCACTGCTCCTCTTTTATTCCTGATTTTATTAACTTGGATCCTCTCTCTTTTTTGATGAGTCTGGCTAAAGGTTTGTCGATTTTGTTTATCTTCTCTAAAAAGCAACTCTTGGATTCATTGATCTTTTGCATTATTTTTCTGATTCCTATTTCATTTGTTTCCGCTCTGATCTTTATTATCTGCTTCTTTGCACTCCCTTTGGGCTTATTTTGCTGCTCTTTTTCCAGATCCCTTAAGTGTGAAGATAAACTGTTGATTAGTGATTTTTCTTGTTTCTTTAGGTAGGCCTGCAATGCTATGAATTTCCCTCTTAGGACTGCTTTTTCTGCATCCCATAGATTTTGGGTCGTCATGTTTTCATTTTCTTTTGTCTCGAGATATCTTTTGATTTCTTCCTTGATCTCATGGTTGACCCATTCATTATTTAGTAACATGTTATTCAGCCTCCATGAATTTGTGTGTCTTCCAGTTTTTTTTTCCTGTAGTTCATTTCTAATTTCATAGCACTGTGGTCAGAGAAGACAAATGATATGATTTCAATTTCCTTAAATTTATCAAGACTTGTTTTGTGTCCTAACATGTGGTCTATCTTGGAAAATGTTCCATGTGTGCTTGAGAATAACGTGTATTCTGCAGCTTTGGGGTGAAATGCTCTAAAAATATCAGTTAAATCCAACTGGTTGTTTCTATATTGATTTTCTGTCTGGAAGACCTGTCCCTTGTTGTCAGAGCTGTGTTGAAGTCCCCTACTATGATAGTGTTACTGTTGATCTCTGTCTTTATGTCAGTCAATATCTGTTTTATATATTTAGGTGCTCCTATGTTGGGTGCATAGATGTTTCCTAGGGTTATGTCCTCTTGTCAGATCGATCCCTTTATTATTATATAGTGCCCATCTTTGTCTTTTACCATATTCTTCATTTTAAAGTCTATTTTGTCATATACAAGTATTGCAACTCCAGCTTTTTTTCTCATTTCCACTTGCATGAAATATCTTACTCCAACCCTTCACTTTCAGCCTGTGTGTGTCTTTTGATCTGAGGTGAGTCTCTTGTATACAGCATATACAAGGGTCTTACTTTCTTATCCACTCAGCCACCCTATGTCTTTTGATTGGAGCATTTAATCCATTTACATTTAAAGTGATTATTGATTGGTACACAGTTACTGCCATTTTTCAGGTTTGTAGTTAGATTGTTTTCATCTTTCTTCTGTTTAGAGAAGCCCTTTTAATATTTCCTACAATGCTGGCTTGGTGCTAATAAATTCCTTTAGCTTATTCTTTTCTGGGAAGCTCTTTATCTCTTCTTGAATTTTAAATGATAGCCTTGCTGGATAAAGCAATCTAGGTTGTAGGCCTTTGTTTTCCATCACTTTGAGTACCACGTCCTCCTCCTTCCTGGACTGCAATGTTTCTATAGAAAAGTCATTTTACAGTCTTATAGGAGTTCATTTGTATGTAACCCGCTGTCTTTCTCTTGCTGCTTTTAGGGTTCTCTCTTTGTCTTTAACCTTTGCCATTTTAACTATAATGTGTCTTCGTGTGGACCTGTTTGGTTTGGAACTCTGCACTTCCTGGGCTTGTATGTCGGTTTCCTTCACCAAGTTAGGGAAGTTTCAAACATTATTACTTCAAATATGTTCTTGATCTCTTGCTTCCTCTCTTCACCTTTTGGTATTCCTATGATGCGCATGTTGTTGCTCTTGATGTTATCACAGAGGTCTCTTAAACCATTTTCGTTGTTTTCTATTCTTGTTTCTCTCTTTCTTTTTAATTTATTGGGGTGACAATTGTTAGTAAATTACATAGATTTGAAGGGTACAATTGTGTATTACATCATCTATAAATCCCATTGTGTGTTCACCACACAGAGTCCGTTCTCCTTCCATCACCATATATTTGATCCCCCTTACCCTCATCTCCCACACCCCAACCCCTTACCCTCTGGTAACCACTAAACTATTGTCTGAGTCTATGAGTTTTTGTCTCTCATTTGTTTGTCTTGTTCTTTCATTGTTTTTGGATTATATACCGCATATCGGTGAAATCATATGGTTCTCTGCTTTTTCTGTCTGACTTATTTCGCTCAGCATTATACTCTTAAGATGCATCCATCTTGTCACAAATGTACCTATATCATCTTTTCTTACCGCCGAATAGTATTCCATTGTGTATATACACCACAACTTCTTTATCCATTAATCTATCGAAGGACATTTTTGTTGTTTCCATGACTAGGCCACCGTAAACAAAGCTGCAATGAGTATTGGAGCATACGTGTCTTTATGTATAAATGTTTTCAGAGTTTTTGGATAGATACCCAGGAGAGAGATTGCTGGGTCATTTGGTAATTCTACTCTTAATTTTTTAAGGATCCTCCACACTGCCTTCCATAGCGGCTGCACCAGTCTGCATTCCCACCCACAGTGTATGAGGGTTCCTTTTTCTCCACAGCCTGTCCAACACTTGTTACTATTTGTCTTGTTGATGATAGCCATTCTGACTGGGGTGAGGTGATATCTCATTGTGGTTTTCATTTGCATTTCTCTGATGATTTGTGATGTTGAGCATTTTTTCATATGTCTATTTGCCATTTGTATGTCCTCTTTGGAGAAACGTCTGTTCAGGTCGTCTGCCCATTTTTCAATTGGGTTGTTTGTTTTTTTGTTGTTGAGTTGCATGAGTTCCTTGTATATTTTGGATATCAGCCCCTTATCGGAGGCACTGTTTGCAAAAATCTTCTCCCATTCAGTTGGTTCCCTCTTTATTTTGTCGATGGTTTCTTTTGCTGTGCAAAAGATTTTAAGTTTGATATAGTCCCATTCATTTATTTTAGCTTTTGCTTACCTTGCCTTTGGAGTCAAATTCATAAAATGCTCTTTGAACCCAAGGTCCATAAGTTTAGTACTAGTTGTTCTTCTATGCAGTTTATTGTTTCAGGTATTATGCTTAAGTTTGATGCATTTTTAATTACTTCTGGTACGTGGTGACAGATAGCAGTCCAGTTTCATTCTTTTGCACGTGGCTATCCAATTCTCCCAGCATCATTTATTGAAGAGGCTGTCTTTTCTACTTATACGTTTTTTTGTTTCTTTGTCAAAAATTGTCTGTCCATATTTATGTGGTTTTATTTCTGGGTTCTCAATTCTATTCCATTGGTCTATGTGTCTATTTTTCTACCAATACCATGCTGTTTTGATTATTGTAACCTTGTAGTACAAGCTAAACTCAGGGAGTGTGATACCTCCAGTACTGTTCTTTTTTTTGAAGTTGGCTTTGGCTATTCGGGGTCTTTTGTGGTTCCAAACAAATCTGATGATTTTTTGTTCTATTTGTTTTTTAAAATGCCATTGGGATTTTGATGGGGATTGCATTAAATCTGTATATTGCTTTGGGTAATATGGCCATTTTAACTATGTTGATTCTTCCAATCCATAAGAATGGAATGTCTTTCCATTTCTTTTTGTCTTCCTCAATTTCTTTGAAAAATGTCTTACCGTTTTCAGCATATCGGTCCTTCACATCCTTGGTTAAGTTTATTCCTATGTATTTTATTCTTTTTGCTGCAATTGCAAAAGGAATTGCTTTTTGTATTTATTATTCTGAGATTTCATTGTAAGTATATAGGAATGCAATGGACTTTTGTACATTGATTTTGTAGCTGGCAACTTGACTGTATTCGTTGATTGTTTCTAATAGCCTTTTGGTGGAGTCTTTAGGGTTTTCTATATATAGCATCATGTCATCTGCAAAGAGTGATAATTTACCTTCTTCATTCCCAGTTTGGATGCCTTTTATTTCTTTCTCTTGCTTGATTGCTCTAGCTAGGAGTTCCAACACTATGTTGAAAAGCAGAGGATATAGGGGACAGCCCTGTCGTGTTTATGAACGTAGAGCAAAGGGCTTCAGTTTTTCACCATTAAGTAAGAGATTAGCTGAGGGATTGTCATATATGGCCTTTATTATGTTAAGGTATTTTCCTTCTGTACCTATTTTATTAAGTGTTTTAATCATAAATGGATGTTGTATCTTGTCAAATGTTTTTATTGCATCAATTGATATAATCATATGCTTTTTGCCCTTTATTTTGTTTATGTGATGTATCACATTGATGGATTTGCGTATGTTGAACCATCCTTGTGCCCCGGGGATGCACCCTACTTGGTCGTGATGAATAATCTTTTTAATGCATTGTTGTATTCTATTTGCTAGAATTTTGTTTAGGATTTTTGCATCTGTAGTCATCAGAGTTACTGGTCTGCAGTTTTCTTTTTTTGTGTTGTCCTTACTAGGTTTTGGTATCAGGGTAATGTTTTTCTCATAAAATGAGTTAGGGAGTTCTGTCTCTTCTTCACATTTTGGAAGAGATTGAGCAGGATTGGTATTAGATCCTCTTTGAAGTTTTGGTAGCATTCACTAGTGAAGCCATCTGGTTCCGGACTTTTGCTTTTGGGAAGGTTTTGGATGACTGATTCAAATTCGTTACTGGTGATTGGTCCGTTTAGATTTTCCAGTTCTTCATGGGTCAGCCTAGGAAGGCTATATGTTTCTAAGAACTTGTCCATTTCTTCTAGGTTATTGAATGTGGTGGCATATAGTCCTTCATAGTATTCTTGGATGATCCTTTTTATTTCTGTGTTGTCCATTATAACTTCCTCTTTTTCATTTCTAATTTTGTTAATTAGTGTCTTCTCTCTTTTTATCTTAGTGAGTCTTAGAAAGTTCTTGTAGAGTTCTTTCATTTCTTTTAAGTCTCAAGTCTCTTTCTTCTTCCGTCTGTGTAATTTCCAGGTTTTATCTTCGATGTCACTGCTTCTTTCCTCCATCTGGTCAACTCTATTACCTAATCTGGTTATTTCATTCTTTATTTCTTCTATTGAATTCTTAATCTCCAGAAATTCTATTTGGTTCTTTTTTAAAATTTCAATCTCTTTCGTAAAATGCTCATGCTGTTCTTTGGTGGTGTTTCTGAGTTCATTAAACTGCCTTTCTTTCATCTCATTGAGTTTTTTCAGGACTGCAATCTTGAATTCTCTGTCATTTAAGTCACATATTTCCGTATCATTAAGTTCCTTTTCTGGAGACTTTTCACTTTGTTTCTGAGCTGTCTTGTTGCCTTCGTTATTCAGGGCAATTACTGATTTATTATTTATCTTCCTAGACATCTACAGGAGTCGGTTCTCCAACAGGTTGGTATAAAGAGGTCTTTCTTTTGTTTTCGAGTACTCGTTGGTAGAATGTTTTATTTTCTCTCCAACTGCAGCCTTTTATTCTGTTACACACTGTAGTGTTTATTTTCTCTGCACTATTCCAGGCTCTCATACAGTGGGGGGATTCCCTGGATGGCCGGCTTCTCCTTTGTGAATAGTTCACCTGAATCATAGCACACAGTGTCCGTGTGGGTATGTGGAGAGCTTCTGAAGTTCCAAAGGTTTTCCTGCACCAGATTCAGAGCCCATATGTTTCAGCAGCTCTGTTTACTATTGCAGTGATCTGCCCAGATAGGTGGGGACAGGGACAGGGTGGGTTGTGAGATGTGGCCCAGTGCAATGTTGGCAACCACCACCACATCCGGTCCTGCTTCCACAGCTGCCTCCCCTTTCCCGGAACTAGTTGGACTGCGAATCTGTGTCTGCGGTCCACAGTTCTCAGAACAGCAAATATTCTGTTCTTTTGATCTGGTACTGCTACTGTTCCGCTTCTAGCACTGGGCAGGTGGTGGTGGGGCTGGATCTGGGAGGGCAGCGAGGGGGCGGCTAGTCTCAGTGCTTAAGGCTTCCGTTCTCTGCTCAGCAGTGAGGGCTTAAACCACGTTTTCAGCCTTCTTCCCTCAATCTTTTCTCCAAGGTCTCTGTCGTGAGCACTGGGTTCAGCCATATTATATGCTGTCCGTCATCCCTATGGGCCATCAGCAGAGGCCTCACAGTCTGAGTTCTTCCCTCTTCTGCAGCTATGGTAGTTCCGGAATGCAGCGAGCTCAGAGCACCATGCTAGTTCTGCGTCCTGTGCCTGTGCATCTCCTTCTCTGCACTTCTCCCTTCCTTGTTCCCCCTCTCAAGCAATTCACCCACCTTTAGGTAAATTCAGTAGTGGGCCCCCTCGTCTTGTCTTGCCTGTCCTCTGTGCAGGGTGTCCTTTGTGGAGTTATAGTTACTCGACCAGTTGCAAATTCCAGGGGAGACTCACAGAGGCTCACTTCACGCCGCCATTTTGATGACAATCTCTTTTTTCTTTTTGTTGCTCTGTTTGGGTGATCTCTGCTAACTTGTCTTCTAAGTTGCTGATTCGATGCTGTGCTTCATCTAGCCTGCTGGTAATTCCTTCATGTGTGTTCTTTATTTCAGTTATTTTATTCTTTAGTTTTAACTGGGTGTACATTTTGATTTCTATATCCTTCTTTATGTCATCACTAAGCTCCTTCAACATTCTTATCATCAGTGTTCTGAACTCTGTCTCTGGTAATTTGGTTACCTCTATTTCATTTGTTTCTAATTCTGGAGGTTTCTTCTATTGTTTAATTTGGAACATGTTTCTTTGTTTCCCCATTCTAGCTGACCCTCTGTGTTTGTTTTGATGTATTAGGTAGATCCCCTAGGGTTCTTGGTTTTTGCTGGGTTATCTTATGTAGTATGTGTCCTTTATATTTGACTTGCACCACTTCCTTCTTCTCCTGTACGTGTGCTCCAAAGGTGACTCTTGTGTTGTGTGTATTGTCCTGTTAAAGTTGATCTTTAATTACTGTTGGTTTGCAACTGGTGGGTTTGACTCCTAGGCTGACTAGTTGTGAGACTTGGCTCTGCCCACAGTGTATGTTCTGCTGCTTGAGGGTTGACCGCTCAAATGAGGCTTTGCTCCTATGGCCTCTTGTGCCTGGAGAGAATTCCCTCCGGGTGTGTAACTTGTAGGTCAAACCCGGTAGTACTCTGGTTTGGTCTGGAGTTGGCCTCTGAGTGTGTTGAATCTTGTGCCTCTTGAGCTGGGCCCTGGTAGGGCAATTTCAGAACAAAGCAAATCACCAAGCACAACAACAACAAAGAAAAAACCAAATACACTCACATGTAAAAGTAACCAATAACCCACACTCAACACAGGCAAAAATATCAAATATACAAAAACAAAACAAAACAGAAAAAGCAGCACCAGTCTTGGCTTAAGCCCACCAAGTAATCTCCAGGTTGTCCTCTACTGTACCAAAGAGTCCTCTGCCTCTTGTGCAGGAAGAGCCAGTCACCTGGTGCCCAGAGTGACCCTGGGACTGCAGTTCTAGATGAGTGGGGCTATGGGGCCTGGATGGTAGTTTTTACAAAGTCAGTGCAGTTTCTGCTCTTGCCTGCACATATGCGCACTGAGAGTAATACAAGCAGCCCTGGGCCTGGGTCTCCTGAGTCTTGGAGCACTTCTTCCGTGTGTGTGTGTGTGTGTGTGTGTGTGTGTGTGGAGGGCGGGAGATTTCTGAGCTGCTGAAAGTGCAGAGCTGCTTCTGCCACCTACTGCTGACCCCTGGGAGTGTCTCTGCAGTTGAAATTGCCCTGCCCTAGTGTGGGGACAGAGCCCAAGAAAGCAGTTTCCAGGCTCTTGGCCTCACATAGAAAGGTGCTGGCTCAGGTAGTAAATGTCCATCAACTGTGACTGGATGGCCATCAGCTGTGGCTAGTTGGCCGTCAGCTGTAACCAGTGAGCAATTGGCCACTAATATAACTGCCATGGCTTCACTAGAAAAAAATGGGGACTAGCAAGAAGATGGTGGCTGAGCCTGCAAGTGGTGCAGTGAAGGTTGCGAATAGTGTGGCTCCTGCCTCCTGTGTCTCTAACCCAGCCGCCAGCGAGAATATAGTGGTATCACTCCCCTATCTATGGCTCCATGGGTGTTCCTGTTTGGCCTCACCATGTCCTGTGTTCTTATGTGGGGAGCGGGACCAGAGACCCCGCCTGACACCCTGCATGACACCTAGGCAGGCCAGAAAAGGTGGGGGCTGGGGATGAAGGAATCTTCTCTCTCCCAGCCCAGCAGTGTCAAGCTCTTCCCAGCCTCTTTCCTGGTTCACAGCAGCTGCAAAACGGGTCCTCCCAGATCCTGAGCACTACTGCTCCTCTGTAATCTGACACTACTCCTCAGTTCAGGGGCCAACTTAAGTCTCTGGAAGGGCGGGGGTAGGATTGGGAGAGTGTGGGGAGGGGCCAAGGTATGATGTTTAAGTCCTTTGTCCAATCTAGGGCCCAGCTGGAGGTCTCAGCTGAGGTTACTGCCTCAAAGACTGGATGTTCTGCTTTCTGGGCAGGAGAGATCAGCTGTGGGATGCAGGGAAAGAGCCAACCTACTGGTTCTTGTGGTCTCTGATCTGTCCTGGGATGCCCTGAGTCTCCGCAGCTGGGGTGGGGGGCCCGTGGTCTCCACTCCGCTCTCTTCCGTGTTTCTCTGCTCGCCCAATTTGCCCACCTTTAAGTAATCCTCGTAGGAGTCTCTTAGCTGTTCTGTGTGATGTGCAGAGAGTCCTTTGATGGGTTATAGATGTTCAATTTGTGGTGAGTTCCGGAGAACTACTCAAGAAGACCACCTTGCTCCCGCCATTCCTATGACATCACCTACCTTAACCATTTTTAAGTGTACCATTTAGTAATGTTAAGTACATTAACACTGTTCTGCAATAGATCTGCAGAACTTTTTTCATCCTTCAAAATTGAAACTATATACAATTAAACAACTCCCCATTTCTCCTCCCCCAGCCTTGGTGTATTGTTTACTTGTCTTTGTCCCTCCCCCGTTAGACTGTGAGCCCCTTGAGGGAAGGCAGCTTGGTCTTGTTTATATCTCTAGCATGTAGCAGGTCACCAGGCCCATGTATGAATTTATTAATTCAACAAATATTTGTTGCCCCTGGTGCTTTGGCACTGTCCTAGACCCTGGAGAGCAAGGAGGGAATAAAAATCCATCCTTGTGGATTTGATATTCTAGCGGGGGAGAGACAGACAGATGGAAAGCTGAACCTGTTACATGGTAATAAATGCTATGTGTAAAGTAAAGTAGGAAGGGAAGATTGAGGGTGCAGGGGGTGGTAGTTTCAATTTTGAATGGAAGGGAGGAGAAATTCTCACTAAATAGCTGAAGTTTGACGTAGGTCCTGAAAGGAGGGAGCCCTGTGGAAATAAAGAAAGAAAGAAAGAAAGAAAGAAAGAAAGAAAGAAAGAAAGAAAGAAAGAAAGAAAGAAAGAAAGAGATGAGGTGGGAAATGAAAGTACACCATTGTACAGTTCTTAAATGAACTGGTATAGTATTATTTGATGAAAAGTTGTAATAAGTTAATGATGCATATTGTAATCTGTAGAGTAAGCCCCCAAAATAAAGCCAAGGTTTATAGCTAATCAGCCAAAGTGGAAATAGGATAGTAAAAAAGCATTAGATATTTTTTTTTTTAAAAGCAGGGAAAGAGGGTAAAAAGAAACAATTAAAGATGGGCAAATAGTGAGATACTTGGTTTAAACTCAATCATATGAATAATTTCATCAAACGTTAATTTTTAAGCACTCCAAGTTAAAGTGAGAGATTGACAGATTGAATAAAAATGCTAGCCACTTATGTGCTTTTATGAGAAACACTCTTTAAATATAAAGACACAATTGGGCTAATATCAAAAGAATGGAAAAAGAAATAGTATGGAAACATTAATTATGAGAGGTAGGGTTGGCTAAAAGAAAAAACAATGAAAAAGAACGAAAATTTTTAAAAAAGCAAACAAAAAAAGTGAGGGTGGCTAGATTATTATAAGCAAAGTACATTTCCATACATAAAATATCCATTCACATATAAATGGATAAACAAATATGTTATACACATATATGGGATATAATTCAATCTTAAAAAGGAATGAAATTCTGATACATGTTACAACATGGATGAACCTTAAAGACATTATACTAAGTGAAACAAGCCGGGCACAAAAGGAAAAGTATTGCATGATTCCACTTTTATGAAGTATCCATAATAGGCAAATTCATAAACACAGAAAGTAGAATAGTTCATACCAGAAGCTTGGGGAAGGAAAGAATGCAGAGTTATTGTTTAATGGATACAGAGTTTCAGTTTGGGAAGATGAAGAAAGTTCTGGAGATAGATGGTGATGATGGTTGCACAACAATGTGAATGTACTTAATGCCACTGAACTGTACACTTAAAAATGTTATATATACACACAAGTTCAGACAATTAAGTTCGCGAACACATCCTAGAAAAAGTGCTACATATATCTTTGCTGACTATCACTATGGTCATTTTCGAAGTACTCCCCTTGGGAAGTTATGCACCAATGCCAGTGCCTAGTCTATCCTTCAAAGCAGTTTTGGAACTCTTTTTCTGGAATGACCATCAGAGCTGTCATCGTATTAACCTTGATGTCCTGAATGTCATCAAAATGTCTTCCTTTCAATACTTCCTTTATCTTCGGGTAAAGAAAGAAGTCATTGCGGGCCAGATCAGGTGAGTAGGGAGGGTGTTCCAATACAGTTATTTGTTTACTAGCTAAAAACTCACAGACAGTGCAGTGTGAGCTGGTCCATTGTCATGACCGTGGCAAAAACTTCAGGTCATCTAACTTTTTCATGTAGCATTTTCAGCACTTCCAAATAGTAAACTTGGTTAACTGTCCAGTTGGTACAAATGCAGAATCAATAATGCCTTTGATATCAAAAAAGACTAGCAACATCTTTGCAACAAGTGTATGAACTTAATTGTCAGTCTTCGTGTGTGTGTGTGTGTGTGTGTGTGTATATTTCACCATAATAAAAATATATTTTAAAAAGTGATGAATGGCGAAATTTTGGATTAAAAGAGATCCGAGAGACATACCAAGAAAGGGTAATGTGTGTGGTATTGGATCCTCATTTAAACAAATGTAAAATAAAAGACCATGATATTTATAAAGCTAGTGAAAACTTGAATACTGAATTTAATATTAAAGAGTTATTATTTTAGGTGTAATAATGATGTGATTAAGTTTAAAATATTCTTATCTTTTACAGATACAATTTTAGAGTCATATCAACAGATGAAATTATATGCTGTCTGTAATTTGCTTCAGAATAATAGTGAAAAAAGTCAGACAAAGACAAACACTATATGGTTTCACATGTATATGGAATCTAAAAAAATGAAAAGAAAAAACCCAACAAACAAAACAAAACAAAAACAAACTCATAGAAACAGAGATCAAACTGATGGTTGCCAGAGGGGCGGGGCATGGAGAGATGGGTAAAAAAGGTGAAGGGGAATATAGTCAATAATATTGTGATAAGTTTGCATGGTGACAGATGATTACTAGACTTAGTGTGATTACTAGACTTAGTGTGATTATATTGTAAGGTACATAAATGTTGAATCACCATATTGTACACCTGAAACTAATATAATATGATATACCAACTATACTTAAATAAAAAAAAAGAAATAATATGGTAGAAAAGGAGTGGGTGGGAATAGAAATAGATTTACCATGAGTTGAAAGTTATTGTAGCTTTGTGGTGGGTACATCAGCTTGCATTACATTTCTCCAAACTGTCTTTGAATATATTTGGAATATTCCATAAAAAAAGTTTAAAAAATATATTATGACTAAATTTAAAAATCAAGCCATGGTTTGGGAAAGGTATTTACCACACATATAACTCACAAAGAACTCATATCCAGATGAAAATATGCTGATAGAAATGTACATTGACGCAATCACTTTGGAAAACATTTTGGCTTTATCTACTAAAGGTGAAAATACAGATAGCCATGACTCAGCAGTTCCATTCCTAATATATACCCATCAGAAATATACAAACATGTGAATGGCAGTGTTATTTGTAGGTAGCCAAAAATTAGGAAATAATACCCATAAAGATGAAAATGAATACATGTGTTATGTTATATTCATGTAATGGTATAACATGTGCAATAAGAATGAATGAGACGTCATCAAAATGGCGGTGTGAGGTGAGCCTCTGTAAAGCTCCCCTGGAATTTACAACTAACTGAACAACAACAGCTCCACAAAGCCTCCCTGCACTGTGGACAGGCAAGAAGATAAGGCCCACTACTGAATTCACCTAAAGCTGGGCAAATTGCGCAAGTGGGGGAAGAGGGAAGGGAGAAGTGCAGAGAGAGAGCCACGCAGGCCCAGGACGCAGACCTGTGCTCTGAGCTCCCTGCATCCCGGAGCTACCGCAACTGTGGGAGAGGGAAGAACTCAGACTGCTACGGCTCCACTGATGGCCCACAGGGCTGAGGGGGCAGCATATAACATGGCTGAATCCAACGCTCACGGCAGAGACCTCAGATAAGAGACTGAGGGAAGAAGGCTGAAAACGGTGGTTTAAGCCCTCACCGCCGAGCAGAGAACTGAAGCCTTAGGCACTGAAACTAGCCTTCCCTTCCCTACCCTACCAGAGCTCGCCCCACCCCCACGTGCCCGGTGCTAGAAGTGGAACAGTAGCAGTGTCAGATCAAAAGAACAGAATATTTGCAGTTCTGAGAATTGTGGACCGCAGACAAAGATTCGCAGCCCAAGTAGTTCTGGCAAAGGGGAGGGAGCTGTGGAAGCAGGACAGGCTATGGTGGTGGTCGCCGCCATTGCTCTGGGACACCTCTCACAACTTACCCCGCCCCTGACCCCACCTATCTGGGTGGATACCTGCAGGAGTAAACAGAACTGCAGAAACATAGGGGCTCTGAGTCTGGTGCAGGAAGAGCTTTGGAACTTCAAAAGCTCTCTGCATACCTACTCGGACACTGCGCCCTGTGACCCAGGTGAACTATTAACAGAGGAGAAGCCCATCTCCCAGGAAATCCCCCCACTGAGTGAGAAGTTGGAATAGTGCAGAGAAAACATTGCGCTACCATGTGAGAGAGAAAAAAAAAAGGCTGCAGTCGGAGAGAAAATAAAACATTCTACCAACAAGTACTGGAAAACAAAGAAAGACCTCTTCCTATCAACCTGTTGCAGAAGCCACTCCTGTAGATGTCTAGGAAGAGAAATAATAAATCAGTAATTGCCATGAATAACCAAGGCAACAAGACAGCTCAGAAAGAAAGTGAAAAGTCTCCAGAAAAGGAACTTAAAGATATGGAAATATGTGACTTAAATGACAGAGAATTCAAGATTGCAGTTCTGAAAAAACTCAACGAGATGCAAGAAAACACAGAAAGGCAGTTTAATGAACTCAGAAACACAATCAAAGAACAACATGAGCATTTTACAAAGAGATTGAAATTTTAAAAAGAACCAAATAGAATTTCTGGAGATTAAGAACTCAATAGAAGAAATTAAGAATGAAATAACCAGCTTAGGTAGTAGAGTTGACCAGATGGAGGAAAGAATCAGTGACATCGAAGATAGAAACCTGGAAATGACACAGATGGAAGAAGAAAGAGACTTGAGACTTAAAAGAAATGAAAGAACTCTACAAGAACTTTCTGACTCCATCAGAAAGAGCAATATAAGAATAATGGGCATACCAGAAGGAGAAGAAAGAGAGAAGGAACAGAGAATATATTCAAACAAATTGTCGATGAGAACTTCCCAAACTTGTGGACAGAACTGGATCCTCGAATCCAAGAAGCAAATAGAACACCTAATTACCTCAATCCCAACAGGCCTTCTCCAAGGCACATTGTATTGAAGCTGTCTAAAATCAACGACAAAGAAAGAATCCTCAAGGCAGCCAGGAAAAGAAGACGGTAACTTACTAAGGAAAGCCCATTAGATTATCATCAGATTTTTCAGCAGAAACTCTACAAGCCAGGAGGGAGTGGAACCAAATATTTATAAACTATTGAAAGAGAGAAATTATGAGCCAAGAATAATATATCCAGCAGAGATATCCTTTAGATATGAAGGAGGAATAGAGACCTTTCCAGACATACAGAAGCTGAGGGAATTTTCTAATACACGCCCTGCACTACAAGAAATACTAAAGGAGGCTATTCGATCACCACAACAGGGACAATTTGTGGCAACCAGAACTCAAAAAAGGGGAGAGTAAAGGCCTGAACCGGAATACGGGAATAGAGAAAGTAAGCGTGCTGAAGAAAATGGAATACTCTAAATATCAAACTTACTTTTACATAAACTTAAGGGTAACCACTCAAAAAAAATCCAGAACTGAAATATATACTGTAATAAAAGAAGAAACAGAGGGAACCATCATAGAATACCACCACACAGGAATAATAGACAACAACAAAAAGGCAAAGAAACAATGGAGACACAGCCTTACCAGAAAACTAAAGATAGAATGACAGGAAATCCTCACATATCAATAATCACCCTAAATGTAAATGGACTGAACTCACTAAAGAAAGGCACAGAGCAGCACATTGGATCAAAAAACTAAACCCAACCATCTGCTGTCTCCAAGAGACACATCTCAGCTACAAGGACAAGCATAGACTCAAAGTGAAAGGGTGGAAATTGAGACGCCAAGCAAATGGTACCCAGAGAAAATCAGGTGTAGCCATACTGATATCAGATGAAACAGACTTCAGGGTGAAAAAGGTAGCAAGAGACAAAGATGGACACTTCATAATGGTATGGGGGACTATACAACAAGAAGACATAACAGTCATCAATATTTATGCCCCCAATCAGGGAGCACCAAAATATACCAAGCAACTACTAACAGAACTAAAGGGAGAAATTGACCAAAACACAATTATACTAGGGGACTTAAATACATCATTGACAGCTATGGATAGATCATCCAAACAGAAAATAAATAACGAAATAGCAGCCCTAAATGACACATTAGATGAAATGGACATAATTGACATATATAGAGCACTTCATCCTAAAACATCAGACTATACATTCTTTTCTAGTGTACATGGAACATTCTCAAGGATAGACCATATATTGGGACATAAAATCAGCCTCAGCAAATTTAAGAAGATTGAAATCATACCAAGCATATTCTCTGATCACAAGGCTTTGAAATTGATATCAACTGCAAAAAAGAAAGCAGGAAAAAAACACAAATACATGGAGATTAAACAACATACTTTTAAAGAACTACTGGGTCAAAGAAGAAATTAGAGGAGAGATCAAAAGATACATAGAAACAAATGACAATGAAAATACATCCTACCAAAATTTTTGGGATGCAGCGAAAGCAGTTTTAAGAGGGAAATTTATATCATTACAGGCCTATCTCAAGAAACAAGAAAAATCCCAAATAAATAACCTCATGTTACACCTTAAAGAACTAGAAAAAGAAGAACAAGTGAAACCCAAGGTCAGCAGAAGAAAGGAAATAACAAAAATCAGAGCAGAACTAAATGAAATAGAGAACAAAAAGACAATAGAAAAAATTAATGTGACAAAGAGCTGGTTCTTTGAAAAGATTAACAAAATTGACAAACCCTTGGCTAGACTCACTAAGATAAAAAGAAAGAAGACCCTAATTAACAAAATCAGAAATGAAAAAGGGGACGTTATCATGGACACCACAGAAATACAAAGGATCATCCAAGAATATTATGAAGGACTATATGCCACCAAATTCAATAACCTAGAAGAAATGGACAAGTTCTTAGAAACATATAGCCTTCCAAGACTGAACCATGAAGAACTGGAAAATCTAAACAGACTGATCACCCGTAACGAAATTGAATCAGTCATTCAAAACCTTCCCAAAAGCAAAAGTCCGGGACCAGATGGCCTCACTAGTGAATTCTACCAAACCTTCAAAGAGGATCTAATACTAATCCAGCTCAAACTCTTCCAAAAAATTGAAGAAGAGACAGTACTCCCTAACTCATTTTATGAGGCCAACATACCCTGATACCAAAACTTGGTAAGGACAACAAAAAAAGACAACTACAGACCAATATCACTGATGAGTACAGATGCAAAAATCCTAAACAAAATTCTAGCAAATCGAATACAACAATGCATTGAAAAGATTATTCATCACGACCTAGTGGGGTTCACCTGGGGCACAAGGATGATTCAACATCCGCAAATCCATCAATGTGATACATCACATAAACAAAATAAAGGACAAAAATCAGATGATTATATCAATTGATGCAGAAAAAGCATTTGACAAGATACAACATCCATTTATGATTAAAGCAATAAAATAGGGATAGAAGGAAAACACCTTAATATAATAAAGGCCATATATGACAAGCCCTCAGCTAACCTCATAATTAGTGGTGAAAAACTGAAACCCTTTGCTCTATGTTCAGGAACATGATAGGGCTGTCCCCTATCACCTCTGCTTTTCCACATAGTGTTGGAAGTCCTTGCCAGAGCAATCAGGCAAGAGAAAGAAATAAAAGGCATCCAAATTGGGAATGAAGAAGTTAAATGATCACTCTTTGCAGATGACATGATGCTATATATAGAAAACCCTAAAGACTCCACCAAAAAGCTATTAGAAACAATCAACGAATACAGTAAAGTTGCTGGCTACAAAATCAACGCACAAAAGTCCATTGCATTCCTATATACTAACAATGAAATCTCAGAAAAAGAAATACAAAAAACAATTCCTTTTGCAATTGCAACAAAAAGAATAAAATACCTAGGAATAAACTTAACCAAGGATGTGAAAGACCTATATGCTGAAAACTATAAGACATTTTTGAAAGAAATTGAAGAAGACACAAAGAAATGGAAAGACATTCTGCGCTCATGGATTAGAAGAATCAACATAGTTTAAAATGGCAATGTTACCCAAAGCAATACACAGATTTAATGCAATCCCCATCAAAATCCCAATGGCATTTTTTAAAGAAATAGAACAAAAAATCATCAGATTTGTTTGGAACCACAAAAGACCCTGAATAGCCAAAGCAATCTTAAGAAAAAAGAACAATACTGGAAGTATCACACTCCCTGACTTTAGTTTGTACTACAGGGCTACAATAATCAAAACAGCATGGTATTGGCAGAAAAACAGACACACATAGACCAATGGAATAGAATTGAGAACCCAGAAATAAAACCACATAAATATGGACAGATAGTTTTTGACAAAGAAGCTAAAAACATACAATGGAGGAAAGACAGCCTCTTCAATAAATGGTGCTGGGAGAATTGGATAGCCACGTGCAAAAGAATGAAACTGGACTGCTATCTGTCACCATGTACCAAAATTAATTCAAAATGGATCAAAGACTTAAGCATAAGACCTGACACAATAAACTGCATAGAAGAAAACATAGGTACTAAACTTATGGACCTTGGGTTCAAAGAGCATTTTATGAATTTGACTCCAAAGGCAATGGAAGTAAAAGCTAAAATAAATGAATGGGACTATATGAAACTTAAAAGCTTCTGCACAGCAAAAGAAACCATCGACAAAATAAAGAGGCAACCAACTGAATGGGAGAAGATTTTTGCAAACAGTGCCTCCGATAAGGGGCTAATATCCAAAATATACAAGGAACTCATGCAACTCAACAACAAAATAAACAAACAACCCAATTGAAAAATGGGCAGAGGACCTGACATTTCTCCAAAGAGGACATACAAATGGCAAATAGACATATGAAAAATTGCTCAACATCACTAATCATCAGAGAAATGCAAATAAAAACCACAATGAGATATCACCTCACCCCAGTCAGAATGGCTATCATCAACAAGACAAATAGTAACAAGTGTTGGAGAGGCTGTGGAGAAAAGGAACCCTCATACACTGTTGGTGGGAATGCAGACTGGTGCAGCCGTTATGGAAGGCAGTGTGGAGGTTCCTCAAAAAATTATGAATAGAATTACCATATGACCCAGCAATTCCTCTCCTGGGTATCTACCCAAAAAATCTGAAAACATTTATACATAAAGACACGTGTGCTCCAATGTTCATTGCAGCTTTGTTTACGGTGGCCAAGACATGGAAACAACCAAAATGTCCTTCAATAGATGAATGGATAAAGAAGTTATGGTATATATACACAATGGAATACTATTCGGCGGTAAGAAAAGATGATATAGGAACATTTGTGACAACATGCATGGATGTTGACATTATAATGCTAAGAGAAATAAGTCAGACAGAAAAAGCAGAGAACCATATGATTTCACTGATATGTGGTATATAAACCAAAAAGAACAATAGAACAAGACAAACAAATGAGAAACAATAACTCATAGACATAGACAGTAATTTTTTGGTTACCAGAGGGTAAGGGGGGAGGGGGGTGGTAGATGAATGTAAAGGGGATCAAATGTATGGTGATGGAAGGAGAACTGATTGGGTGTTGAACACACAATGGGATTTATAGATGATATTATAGAATTGTACACCTGAATTCTATGTAACTTTACTAACAATTGTCACCCCAATAAACTTTAATTAAAAAAGAAAAGAAAAAGTATATGGAGGCGCTATCAGGTAATTTTGGCTATTTAGTTTGAAGATGACACCTCTAGTGTCATCTCTAAGTGGTCTCTCAGATACTAAGTTGGTGAGCATCAGTTGAACCTCAAACAATGAGTGTCCAGTTTGGGTGACAGTGATCCCTATTGGAAAATAACAGTTTCCAATTCCCTCTTTAGCTGCATTTATTGCTTATTAGTATTCTAATGTATGAATATATCAAAATTTGTTCATCCATTCACTTGTTAACGGACGTTTGGATTGTATCAATTTCAGGTCTATCATAAGTGAAATTACTGTGAACATTCCTGTGCAAATCTTTTTGAGGAAACGCATTTTGCATTCTGTTTTGGAAAGTTCTTAAGAGTAAAACTTCTGGGACATATGGTAAGTGTAACTGTTCAAGAAATGGTCAAGGGGTGGCCAGGTGGCTCAGTTGTTTAGAGCGCGAGCTCTGAACAACAGGGTTGCCAATTGGAGCCCCACATGGGCCAGTGAGCTTCACCCTCCACAGCTAGATTGAAGACAGCAAGCTGCTGCTGAGCTTCCAGAGGGGCGGCCAGGTAGCTCAACTGGTTAGAGTGCGATCTCTCAATAACAAGGTTGGTGGTTCAATTCCTGCATGGGATGGTGGGCTGTGCCCCAAACAGCAACTGGACTTGGAGCTGAGCTGCGCCCTCCAGACTAGATTGAAGGAAAACGACTTGGAATTGATGGGCCCTGGAGAAACACACTGTTCCCCAATATTCCCCAATAAAATTTATATAAGAAAAAAAGAAGAAGAAGAAAGAAAGAAACAGTCAAGAAGTCTACCAGTCACGAAGTCTTTCAATGTGGTTGAACTTTCCACCAGCAATGAATGAGAATTGTAGTTATTCCATGGCCTCACATGTACTTGGGATTGTCAGACTTTTTAATTTTAGCAATTCTGATGGGTGTATAGTTGTATTTCATTCTGGTTTTTTCACATTTCCCTGATGATTAAAGAGATTGAGCATCTTTCCATGAGTTCATTGATAATTTGTACATGTACTTTTGTGAAATGTTTGTTCAAATCTTTTGATCATATTTATTGCAGTTTGCCTTCTTATTTTGAAGTTTAGGAGTTCTTTACATATCTTCTGGATACAAAACCTTTGTTGGTTACACGTTGTAAAATTTTTTCCCCAGATTCCCACTTCATTTTCTTAACCATGTCTTTCAGAGAGGAGAACTTTTTAACTTTGGTAAGTCGAATGTCTATGTACACTCTACTACTACACTACCTTTATTACTACATTTTAAGTCTGAAAATCAGATATGCAATTCTCAATATTTGTGGGTGTTTTTTTTCAAAAGTATTTTGTCTATTCTAGGTCTTTTACTTTTCCATCTATATTTGTGGTTAAGTTTGTCAAGATACAAAGATGCGTGCTACAATTTTGACTGTGACTGTACTGAATGTATAGAGCAATTTGTAGAGAATTGATATCTTAGCAGTATTGAATTTCCTGATCCAGGGCCATGGTTTTTTATATTTATTTTGGTCTTAGTTTCTTTTGGCAGTATTTCATTGTTTTCAGTATATAGGTTTTCTTCATGTTTTCTTCAACTTATCCCTAAATAGTTCACATTTTTGAAGCTATCAAAATTTATACACACACACACACACAAACATACACACACACAATTTCAATTTCCAATTATTCATTACTAGCATCCAGGGACACTGCTCAGTTTATATATATATATATAAAATCTGCAACCTTGCTAGATTAAGTTTTTAGTTCTGTAGTGGGTTTATTATAGACCCTTCAGGATTCTCTAAATACATTATCATGAGATTTGCAAATAAAGACACACTTATTGCGTTTTGAACCAGAATTTTGTGAAGTCTTTGTTTTTTCAGTTCTGAAAATCCAACAAGGCTCTGCTGCACAATACACTCATTGGCTCTCCTCATGGAAGGGCCTCATGTATCTAGGGGCCCCTCACTAGAGGAACCATCAGCTGCCCTGTCCTTTTCCAAGTTCTAAAAAAGTAGCTGCCTGTAGAGTCTATATTTATATAATGACTTAGCAGAAGAGACAGGTGGTTTGTTTTTTCTAACTTTAATGTTTTTTTCCAAATAAAAGTAACTTTATTTTTTCCTTTTTATGAAAGTATATTGATTTCTTTGTTCAATATGAAAGGGACAAAACAGAGATATTAAGAATGTTTTAAAATCCACTCTTCTGGGTTGTTTTCCTGACACATCTCTTCTACGCATTTTAGTGGAGGGAAAATGGAGAGCACTGGCAGCAGACAGAACAGCAGGTGGAAGGAGGCGTGTCCCGGGAGCTTGGGAGGGAAGAGGCAAGTCCCCAGAGAAGCGGAGGGAATGGCCAACAGGCCCCTGAGAAGATATAGCCCATCCCCGGCAGCAGAGAAAGGCCCAGGAATACACAAAGGAGGGACAGCGATAGGGCCCAGGCTGGTGCTGTTAAAAGGGAGCCGGGGGCAGGGCCGGTTGCCGGCCGAGGGCTCTTCCAGACCCCCCGGAGCAGGAGAGGGGCGGGACGGGGGCGTCGCCGCTCGCAGTGACGAGGGACTCTCACGTGACCGACCAACGCTGAGTCTGGCGCGCCTCGCTCCAGCGTCAGACCCGGCCATCGCTCGCTCCCTTCTGGCGTCTGCTCCGGGTGGCCCTGAGGGCGTGCTGGCCGGGGGTGGCCCCGAGAGTAGGAGGCGGAGGCGCAGGGGGACCAGGTAAGGGGCCCGGAGCGGCTCCCTGGGGTTGGTGTGGAGAGCAGGCGGAGCCCTTCGGGGGGTCGGTCCAGTCCCCCGGGGCGAAGCAGCGCAGAGACAGAAGCCCCCACGCCCCGCAGCGGCCCCGCGTGTGGCGGCAGAAAATGGTGGGCCTTTCCGGGGGGAGGGCTGGACGGCCCAAGGCGACGACCCTTCGGAAACACTTGCCCCTCGGTCTCCCGCCCCGCCTGCCCCCGCGGTCCTTCTTGGGGTCGAAAATGGTGGTCAGCTGGGGCTTGGGGGTGGCCGAGGGAAGGAGCGGCCCGGCTGCGGCGCGGGGGGCGGGAGGCGCGGGGGCGCCGTGAGGCGGCGGAGGGCGCCCAGCGCTCGGCTGCAGCGGCCCCGGCTCCCCCACCCCAGCCCTCTGCAGGTCTGCGGGTCCAAGTGTCCGGGCGGCGCACCCGCGGCGAGAATCGGGAGGAAGACGAGACGGCAAGGATAGGCCCAGGTGGGTGCGGGGGCGGGGGTGGGGGACGAGTGGAAAGCCCTGAGACCCCAAATCCTTCCCCCAACCCCGTCCTCCGTTTTGGTGCCTGCAGAGGCCTGGGCATGGATCCGCAGGGAAAATGGTGGGTTTGGGGCGAGGGAGGGGAGAGGAGCCCGAGGGATGGGGGAGAGCTTGGACTGGGGGCCCCCTAGAGGGCGTACGGACTCTCTCAGGTGGGGAAATATGCAATTTTAAAATGCCTTTGAAATCCAGGGCTCTGAATCTTGAAAGGTGCACAGTAGGGCCTCTGTCCTCGGTGCTGATCAGTCCACCAAAAAATATTTCATCTCTTGTCTTCTAGGAGCAATGGCGTCCAAAGAGGAACAAGCAGTAAAAAATCTCAACATGGAAAAGGCCAACCAGGACAATAAAAAACAGGATGAAAAGGAGCAAAATGCTAATAAAGGAGAGCCCTTGGCCCTCCCTTTGGAAGCTGGTGAATATTGTGTACCTAGAGGAAATCGTAGGCGGTTCCGTGTTAGGCAGCCCATCCTGCAGTATAGATGGGATGTGATTCAAAGGCTTGGAGATCCACAGGCAAGGATGGGAGAAGAGAATATGGAAAGGGTTGGGGAGGAGATGAGACAACTCAGGCAAAAGCTGAGGGAAAAGCAACTGAGTCATAGTCTGCGGGCAGTTAGCACTGACCCCCCTCGCCATGGCCATCACGATGAGTTTTGCCTTATGCCTTGACTGCTGATGTTTTCCCTGCAGTTAATAGGGAGACACACACTTGCTTCCTAAACTTACATATTCGTGATGTACCTTCATTGTAAACCTTTTGGTGTTACTTGTTTCCTGTGGGTCTCCTATTACCAGGTACTAATTGAATGTTGTGTTTTCACCCAATTTGTAAGTTTCTGTCAGCAGGGGAGTTTTACCTATTGCATGGAAAGATGTTCATTACATATTGTGAAGTTAATAAAGCAATTTAAAAAAGCATTCTCTATTCTTTTTCACTTCAAATCATATATTTTATATGTGAACACAGTCTAAATACATAAAGTAAAAAGTTAAAGTGTTCATCCTTTATGGTAGAATTATGAATAATTTTTATTTTCTTACCTATGTTTTCTCATTTTTCAAACCCAAACACATATTACCTAATGAAAGAACTTGATCACCTGATAAAAACAATGTGAGCACTTACTAAACACTTGTGTCAGAATCTCAGTTTTAGCTTACCTCTGGATCTCTTATTTAGAAGTATAAACCTAATAGTGAGATACATCTCCTTAAAGATCATTATATTCATCAAGATGATATCACCTCCCAGGGCTGCTGTGCATACTTGATGAGGCAGTAAGTTCGTGAGATTTTTCCAAGCTGTTGTTCCCACTGGCATATGCATAACCCAACCCCTTATGTACTCCTTTCAGCTACTGGGGAATTTCCCAAAGCCAGATCTATCCTATACTCACAAGTCCACTGGGCTAAGGAGTAGGTAGTTCATTTCTCTGCTTTGCCACATATCCATCCTCTACCCTGGGTATCCTCAAGGTGAGAAAGTCCATTCCACTGATTTCTCTGGAAATCATTTAATCCTCAATCTGGAAATGAGGATGAATTGGAAATGAATTAAATGAATTAAATCCTCAATCTGTTCTATGATAGTGTGGAGAAATCCCCTCTCCCTGCTTAGCTTGATGGAAATGTCTGTCTGGTTCACTTTCCTTAGGTGTAATAGTTCTCTCCCAGGAACCTCCCTAGTTCATTAGACTATACAAGATGTGTGAGGCAACACAGCTCACTTTCACTCTAAGACAGTCCCTCCTCACACCAGCCCTCAGAAACCTGTGAATATAAAGAATTATTATATACTGAGTTAGATGCCAGGAAATGATGTCAGTGAATTTAGTGAATAACCAAATGAGATCTTTATGAGAGGTCCATTGGAGGACTATTGTGTTTATGTGTCCTAGTAGAAATTGGGAAATAAAGTTGCCTTAGAGTGTGCTAAGTAGATGAAACTTTTTTTAATTCAAGTTTATTGGGGTGACAATTGTTACTAAAGTTATATAGATTTCAGGTGTACAATTCTGTATTACATCATCTATAAATCCCATTGTGTGTTCACCACCCAGAGTCAGTTCTCCTTCCATCACAATATATTTGGTCCCCTTTACCCTCATCTACAACCCCTCTCCCCCCTTACCCTCTGGTTACCATTAAACTACTGTCTGTGTCTATGAGTTTTGGTTTCTCATTTGTTTGTCTTGTTCTTTTGTTTTTGGTTTATATACCACATATCAGTGAAATCACATGGTTCTCTGCTTTTTCAGTCTGACTTATTTCGCTTAGCATTATAATCAAAAGATCCATCCATGTTGTCACAAATGGTCCTATTTCATCTTTTCTTACCCCCGAATAGTATTCCATTGTGTATATATACCACAACTTCTTTATCCATTCATCTATCGAAGGAAATTTTGGTTGTTTCCATGTCTTGGCCACCGTAAATAAAGCTGCAATGCACATTGGAGCACATTTGTCTTTATGCATAAATGTTTTTAGATTTTTTGTGTAGATACCCAGGAGAGGAATTGCTGGGTCATATGGTAATTCTATTCGTAATTTTTTGAGGATCCTCAACACTGCCTTCCATAATGGCTGCACCAGTCTGCATTCCCACCAACAGTGTATGAGGGTTCCTTTTTCTCCACAGCCTCTCCAACACTTGTTACTATTTGTCTTGTTGCTGATAGCCATTCTGACTGGGGTGAGGTGATATCGCATTGTGGTTTTATTTGCATTTCTCTGATGATTAGTGATGTTGAGCATTTTTTCATATGTCTATTTGCCATTTGTATGTCCTCTGGAGAAATGTCTCTCCAGGTCCTTTGCCCATTTTTCAATTGGGTTGTTTGTTTTTTTGTTGTTGAGTTGCATGAGTTCCTTGTATATTTTGGATATTAGCCCCTTATCAGAGGCAGTGTTTGCAAAAATCTTCTCCCATTCAGTTGGTTGCCTCTTTATTTTGTCGATGGTTTCTTTTGCTGTGCAGAAGCTTTTAAGTTTCATATAGTCCCATTCGTTTATTTTAGCTTTTACTTCCACTGCCTTTGGAGTCAAATTCATAAAACGCTCTTTGAACCCAAGGTCCATAAGTTTAGTACCTATGTTTTCTTCTATGCAGTTTATTGTGTCAGGTCTTATGCTTAAGTCTTTGATCCGTTTTGAATTAATTTTGGTACATGGTGACAAATAGCAGTCCAGTTTCATTCTTTTGCACGTGGTTATCCAATTCTCCCAGCACCATTTATTGAAGAGGCTGTCTTTCCTCTATTGTATGTTTTTAGCTTCTTTGTCAAAAATTATCCATATTTATGTGGTTTTATTTCTGGGTTCTCAATTCTATTCCATTGGTCTATGTGTCTGTTTTTCTGTATGGCCTTTGTTTTAAAGTCTATTTTGTCTGATATAAATATTGCTACCCCAGCTTTTTTTTTGCATTTCTACTTTCACGAAATATTTTTTCCCAACCCTTTACTTTCAGTCTGTATGTGTCTTTTGATCTGAAGTGAGTCTCTTGTAGTCAGCCTATGTGAGGGTCTTGTTTTCTTATCTATTCAGCCACCCTATCTTTTTATTGGAGCATTTAATCTATTTACATTGAAAGCAATTGATAGATATGTAACTATTGCCATTTTCTTATTCATAATTTTGATTTTTTTTCTTGTCTTAAAGAATTTCCTCTAAGATTCCTTTTAATACTGGTTTGGTGATAATGAACTTTAGTATTTTCTTGCTTGGGAAGTTCTCTATCTGTCCTTCAATTCTAAATGATAGCTTTGTTGGAGTAATCTTTGTTGAAGGTCCTTTTTTTTACATTAGTGTCAGGTGTACAGTGCAGTGCTTAGGCATTTATATAATCTATGAAGTGAACCCCCAATAAGTCCGTACCCATCTGACACCCTACATGATCTTTACATTATTGATTTATATTCCCCATACTGTTTTCATCCCCCCATGACTATTTTGTAGCTACCAATTTTTACTTTCCTCTGTCCTTTCTCTTTTGTTTCCATCTCCAACCCTCCCATATAGCAGCCATCTGTCTGTTCTCTGTATCTATGAGTTTGTTTCTGTATTGTTTGCTCATTTATTCTGTTCTCTATAGTCCACATATAAGTGAGATCATATGGTATTTTTCTTTTTTTTAATTAAATTTATTGGGGTGACAATTGTTAGTAAAATTACATAGATTTCAGGTGTACAATTCTGTATTACATCATCTATAAATCCCATTGTGTGTTCATCACCCAGAGTCAGTTCTCCTTCCATCACCATATATTGATCCCCTTACCCTCATCTCCCCCCACCCCGCCCCCTTACCCTCTGGCAACCACTAAACTATTGTCTGTGTCTATGAGTTTCTGTTTCTCATTTGTTTGTCTTGTTCTTTTGTTGTTTTGGTTTATATACCACATATCAGTGAAATCACATGGTTCTCTGCTTTTCTGTCTGACTTGTTTCGCTCAGCATTACTCTCTCAAGATCCATCCATGTTGTCACAAATGTTCCTATATCATCTTTTCTTACTGCGAATAGTATTCCATTGTGTATATATACCACAACTTCTTTATCCATTCATCTATCGAAGGACATTTTGGTTGTTTCCATGTCTTGGCCACCGTAAACAAAGCTGCAATGAACATTGGAGCACACGTGTCTTTATCTCTAAATGTTTTCAGATTTTTGGGTAGATACCCAGGAGAGGGATTGCTGGGTCATATGGCAATTCTATTCGTAATTCTTTGAGAAACCTCCACACTGCCTTCCATAACGGCTGCACCAGTCTGCATTCCCACCAACAGTGTATGAGGGTTCCTTTTCTCCACAGCCTCTCCAACATTTGTTATTATTTGTCTTGTTGATGATAGCCATTCTGACTGGGGTGAGGTGATATCTCATTGTGGTTTTGATTTGCATTTCTCTGATGATTAGTGATGTTGAGCATTTTTCATATGTCTATTTGCCATTTGTATGTCCTCTTTGGAGAAATGTCTCTTCAAGTCCTCTGCCCATTTTCAATTGGGTTGTTTGTTTTTTGTTGTTGAGTTGCATGAGTTCCTTGTATATTCTGGATACTAGCCCTTATCGGAGGCACTGTTTGCAAAAATCTTCTCCCATTCAGTTGGTGGCCTCTTTATTTTGTCAATGGTTTCTTTTGCTGTGCAGAAGCTTTTAAGTTTCATATAGTCCCATTCGTTTATTTTAGCTTTTACTTCCATTGCCTTTGGAGTCAAGTTCATAAAATGCTCTTTGAACCCAAGGTCCATAAGTTTAGTACCTATGTTTTCTTCTATGCAGTTTATTGTGTCAGGTCTTATGCTTAAGTCTTTGATCCATTTTGAATTAACTTTGGTACATGGTGACAAATAGCAGTCCAGTTTCATTCTTTTGCACGTGGCTATCCAATTCTCCCAGCACCATTTATTGAAGAGGCTGTCTTTGCTCCATTGTATGTTTTTAGCTTCTTTGTCAAAAATTATCTGTCCATATTTATGTGGTTTTATTTCTGGGTTCTCAATTCTATTCCATTGGTCTATGTGTCTGTTTTCTGCCAATACCATGCTGTTTTGATTATTGTAGCCCTGTAGTACAAGCCAAAGTCAGGAAGTGTGATACCTCCATTATTGTTCTTTTTCCTTAAGATTGCTTTGGCTATTCGGGGTCTTTTGTGGTTCCAAACAAATCTGATGATTTTTGTTCTATTTCTTTAAAATATGCCATTGGGATTTTGATGGGGATTGCATTGAATCTGTATATTGCTTTGGGTAATATGGCCATTTTAACTATGTTGATTCTTCCAATCCATGAGCACGGAATGTCTTTCCATTTCTTTGTGTCTTCTTCAATTTCTTTCAAAAATGTCTTATAGTTTTCAGCATATAGGTCTTTCACATCCTTGGTTAAGTTTATTCCTAGGTATTTTATTCTTTTTGCTGCAATTGCAAAAGGAATTGTTTTTTGTATTTCTTTTTCTGAGATTTCATTGTTAGTATATAGGAAGGCAATGGACTTTTGTGCGTTGATTTTGTAGCCAACAACTTTACTGTATTCGTTGATTGTTTCTAATAGCTTTTTGGTGGAGTCTTTAGGGTTTTCTATATATAGCATCATGTCATCTGCAAAGAGTGATAATTTAACTTCTTCATTCCCAATTTGGATGCCTTTTATTTCTTTCTCTTGCCTGATTGCTCTGGCAAGGACTTTAACACTATGTTGAAAAGCAGAGGTGATAGGGGACATCCTGTCGTGTTCCTGAACGTAGAGCAAAGGGCTTCAGTTTTTCTCCATTAATTATGAGATTAGCAGAGGGCTTGTCATATATGGCCTTTATTATGTTAAGGTATTTTCCTTCTATACCCATTTTATTAAGTGTTTTAATCATAAATGGATGTTGTATCTTGTCAAATGCTTTTCTGCATCAATTGATATAATCATATGATTTTTGTCCTTTATTTTGTTTATGTGATGTATCACATTGATGGATTCGTATGTTGAACCATCCTTGTGCCCGAGGATGAACCCCACTTGGTCGTGATGAATAATCTTTTTAATGCATTGTTGTATTCGATTTGCTAGAATTTTATTTAGGATTTTTGCATCGGTATTCATTAGAGATATTGGTCTGTAGTTTTCTTTTTGTGCTGTCCTTACCAGGTTTTGGTATCAGGGTAATGTTGGCCTCATAAAATGAGTTAGGGAGTACTGTCTCTTCTTCAATTTTTGGAAGAGTTTGTGCAGAATTGGTATTAGATCCTCTTTGAAGGTTTGGTAGAATTCACTAGTGAAGCCATCTGGTCCCGGACTTTTGCTTTTGGGAAGGTTTTGGATGACTGATTCAATTTAGTTACTGGTGATCGGTCTGTTTAGATTTTCCAGTTCTTCATGGTTCAGCCTTGGAAGGCTATATGTTTCTAAGAACTTGTCCATTTCTTCTAGGTTGTTGAATTTGGTGGCATATAGTCCTTCATAGTATTCTTGGATGATCCTTTGTATTTCTGTGGTGTCCGTGATAACTTCCCTTTTACGTTTCTGATTTTGTTAATCAGTGTCTTCTCTCTTTTATCTTAGTAAGTCTAGCCAAGGGTTTGTCAATTTTGTTAATCTTTTCAAAGAACCAGCTCTTTGTCACATTAATTTTTCTATTGTCTTTTTGTTCTCTATTTCATTTAGTTCTGCTCTAATTTTTGTTATTTCCTTTCTTCTGCTGACCTTGGGTTTTACTTGTTCTTCTTTTTCTAGTTCTTTAAGGTGTAACATGAGGTTATTTATTTGGGAGTTTTCTTGTTTCTTGAGATAGGCCTGTAATGAGATAAATTTCCCTCTTAAAACTGCTTTCGCTGCATCCAAAAATTTTGGTAGGATGTATTTTCATTGTCATTTGTTTCTATGTATCTTTTGATCTCTCCTCTAATTTCTTCTTTGACCCAGTCCTTCTTTAAAAGTATGTTGTTTAATCTCCATGTATTTGTGTTTTTCCGCTTTCTTTTTACAGTTGATATCCAATTTCAAAGCCTTGTGATCAGAGAATATGCATGGTATGATTTCAATCTTCTTAAATTTGTTGAGACTGATTTTATGTCCCAATATATGGTCTATCCTTGAGAATGTTCCATGTACACTAGAAAAGAATGTATAGTCTGATGTTTTAGGATGAAGTGCTCTATAAATGTCAATTATGTCCATTTCATCTAATGTGTCATTTAGGGCTACTATTTCGTTATTTATTTTCTGTTTGGATGATCTATCCATAGCTGTCAATGATGTATTTAAGTCCCCTAGTATAATTGTGTTTTGGTCAATTTCTCCCTTTAGTTCTGTTAGTAGTTGCTTGGTGTATTTCGGTGCTCCCTGATTGGGGGCATAAATATTGATGACTGTTATGTCTTCTTGTTGTACAGTCTCCTTCACCATTATGAAATGTCCATCTTTGTCTCTTGTTATCTTTTTCACCTTGAAGTCTGTTTCATCTGATATCATTATGGCTACACCTGATTTTCTCTGGGTACCATTTGCTTGGAGTGTCAATTTCCACCCTTTCACTTTGAGTCTATGCTTGTCCTTGTAGCTGAGATGTGTCTCTTGGAGACAGCATATGGTTGGGTTTAGTTTTTTGATCCAATCTGCTACTCTGTGCCTTTTATTGGTGAGTTCAGTCCATTTACATTTAGGGTGATTATTGATATGTGAGGATTTCCTGTCATTCTATCCTTAGTTTTCTGGTAAGGCTGTGTCTCCATTGTTTCTTTGCCTTTTTGTTGTTGTCTATTATTTCTGTGTGGTGGTATTCTATGATGTTTCCCTCTGTTTCTTCTTTTATTTCAGTATATATTTCAATTCTGGATTTATTTTGAGTGGTTACCCTTAAGTTTATGTAAAAGAAAGTTTGATATTTAGAGTATTCCATTTTCTTCAGCACGCTTACTTTCTCCATTCCCATATTCCGGTTCAGGCCTTTACTCTCCCCCTTTTTGAGTTTTGTTTGCCACAAATTGTCCCTGTTGATGGTGGTCGAATGGCCTCCTTTAGTATTTCTTGTAGTGCAGGTCGTGTATTAGAAAATTCCCTCAGCTTCTGTATGTCTGGAAAGGTCTTTATTCCTCCTTCATATCTAAAGGATATCTTTGCTGGATATATTATTCTTGGCTCATGGTTTCTCTCTTTCAATAGTTTGAATATTTGGTTCCACTCCCTCCTGGCTTGTAGAGTTTCTGCTGAAAAATCTGATGATAATCTAATGGGCTTTCCTTTGTAAGTTACCGTCTTCTTTTCCCTGGCTGCCTTGAGGATTCTTTCTTTGTCGTTGATTTTAGACAGCTTCAATACAATGTGCCTTGGAGAAGGTCTGTTGGGATTGAGGTAACTAGGTGTTCTATTTGCTTCTTGGATTCGAAGGTCCAGTTCTGTCCACAAATTTGGGAAGTTCTCATCGACAATTTGTTTGAATATATTCTCTGTTCCTTCTCTCTTTCTTCTCCTTCTGGTATGCCCATTATTCTTATATTGCTCTTTCTGATGGAGTCAGAAAGTTCTTGTAAGTTCTTTCATTTCTTTTAAGTCTCAAGTCTCTTTCTTCTTCAATTTGTGTCATTTCCAGGTTTCTATCTTCGATGTCACTGATTCTTTGCTCCATCTGGTCAACTCTACTACCTAAGCTGGTTATTTCATTCTTAATTTCTTCTATTGAGTTCTTAATCTCCAGAAATTCTATTTGGTTCTTTTTAAGATTTCAATCTCTTTCGTAAAATGCTCATGCTGTTCTTTGATTGAGTTTCTGAGTTCCTTTAACTGCCTATCTGTGTTTTCTTGTATCTCGTTGAGTTTTTCAGAACTGCAATCTTGAATTCTCTGTCATTTAAGTCACATATTTCTGTATCTTTAAGTGCCTTCTCTGGAGATTTTTCACTTTCTTTCTGAGCTATCTTGTTGCCTTGGTTATTCATGGCGATTACTGGTTTACTATTTCTCTTCCTAGACATCTACAGGAGTGACTTCTGCAACAGGTTGATAGAAAGCGGTCTTTCTTTTGTTTGCCAGTACTTGTTGGTAGAATGTTTTATTATTTCTCCAACTGCAACTTATTTTCTTCTCCCACACAGTAGTGCTATGTTTTCTCTGCACTATTCCAACTTCTCACACAATGGGGATTCCCTGGGAGACGGGCTTCTCCTCTGTTAATAGTTCGTCTAGGTCACAGGGCGCAGTGTCCCGGTGGGTATGCGGAGAGCTTTTGATGTTCCAAAGCTCTTCCAGCTGCTGATTCAGAGCCCGTATATTTCAGCAGTTCTGTTTACTCCTGCAGGGATCCGCCCAGATAGGTGGAGTCAGGGGCGGGGTGAGTTGTGAGAGGTGGCCCAGAGCAATGGCGGCGACCACCACCACAGCCGGTCCTGCTTCCACAGCTCCCTCCCCTTTGCTGGAACTAGTTGGGCTGTGAATTTGTATTTGCAGTCCACAGATCTCAAAACAGCAAATTTTCTGTTGTTTTGATCTGACACTGCTACTGTTTCGCTTCTAGCACCGGGCAGGTGGGGGCGGGGCGAGCTCTGGGAGGGGAGGGAGGGGGCGGCTAGTCTCAGTGCCTAAGGCTCCGTTCTCTGCTCGGCAGTGCAGGCTTAAACCACCGTTTTCAGCCTTTTTCCCTCAGTCTTTTCTCCGAGGTCTCTGCCGTGAGCGTTGGGTTCAGCCGTGTTATATGCTGTCCCCTCAGCCCTGTGGAGCCCTGGCGGAGCCCTAGCAGTCCGATCTCCCGCAGCTGCGGTAGTTCCGGGAAGCAGCGAGCTCGGCACACTGAGCGAGGTCTGCGTCCTGCGCCCGTGCGGTTCCGTCTCCGCGCGCTTCTCCCTTTCCTCCTCCCTCCACTCGCGCGAATCTCCCACCTGTAGGTGATTTCAGTCGGTAGTGGGCCTCTTCGTGTTGCCTGTCCGCTGTGCAGGGAGTCCTTTGTGGAGCTTTTGTTGTTCGATGCTTTGTAAATTCCAGGGGAGCTTTACAGAGGCTCACCTCACTCTGCCATTTTTCCGGAAGTCCACAATTTCTTTATCCAATTATCTATTGATGGGCATTTCAGTTGTTTCCATATGTTGGCTATTGTGACTAGCACTGCAGTCAACATAGGGGTATATACATTTTTTTTAAATTAGTATTTCAGATTTCTTTGGATAAATACTCAGGAATGGAATGGCTGGGTCCTAAGGTAGCCTTATTTTTAATTTTTTGAGGAACCCCCAAACTGTTTTCCATCGTGGCTGCACCAATATGCATTCCCACCAACAGTGCAAGGGGGTTCTCCTTTCTCCACGTCATGGCCAGCACTTGTTGTTTGTTGATTTATTGATGATAGCCATTCTGACAGGAGTGAGGCGATACCTCATTATGGTTTTTATTTGCTTTTCTCTAATTATTAGTGATGTTGAGCATTTTTTCATATGCATGTTGACCATCTGTATGTCCTCTTTGGAGAAATGTTTATTCAGGTCTTCTGCCCAGTTTTAATTTGATTGTTTTCTTGGTGTTGAGTTGTATGAATTTTTCTATAATTTATGGATATTATCCCCTTATCAGACATATCATTGATAGATATCTTTTCACATTCAGTAGGATGTCTTTGTTTTTGTTGATGGTTTCTTTTGCTGTGCAAAATTATCTGTCCATATTTATGTGGTTTTATTTCTGGGTTCTCAATTCTATTCCACTGGTCTATGTGTCTGCTTTTCTGCCAATACCACGCTGTTTTCATTATTGTAGCCCTGTAGTACAAGCTAAAGTCAGGGAGTGTGATACCTCCAGTATTGTTATTTTTCTTAAGATTGCTTTGGCTATTCTGGGTCTTTTGTGGTTCCAAACAAATCTGATGATTTTTGGTTCCATTTCTTTAAAAAATGCCATTGGGATTTTGATGGGGATTGCATTAAACCTGTATATTGCTTTGGGTAATATGGCCATTTTTACTATGTTGATTCTTCCAATCCATGAGCACGGAATGTCTTTCCATTTCTTTGTGTCTTCTTCAATTTCTTTCAAAAATGTCTTATGGTTTTCAGCATATCGGTCCTTCACATCTTTGGTTAAGTTTATTCCTAGGTATTTTATTCTTTTTGCTGCAATTGTAAAAGGAATTGTTTTTTGTATTTCTTTTTCTGAGATTTCATTGTCAGTATATAGGAATGCAATGGAGTTTTGTACATTGATTTTGTTGCCGGCAACTTTACTGTATTTGTTGATTGTTTCTAATAGCTTTTCGGTGGAGTCTTTAGGGTTTTCTATATATAGCATCATGTCATCTGCAAAGAGTGATAATTTAACTTCTTCATTCCCAATTTGGATGCCTTTTATTTCCTTCTCTTGCCTGATTGCTCTGGCAAGGACTTCCAACACTATGTTGAAAAGCAGAGGTGATAGGGGACAGCCCTGTTGTGTTCCTGAACGTAGAGCAAAGGGCTTCGGTTTTTACCGTTAATTATGAGATTAGCTGAGGGCTTGTCATATATGGCCTTTATTATGTTAAGGTATTTTCCTTCTATACCCATTTTATTAAGTGTTTTAATCATAAATGGATGCTGTATCTTGTCAAACTCCTTTTCTGCATCAATTGATATAATCATGTGATTTTTTCCTTATTTTACTTATGTGATGTATCACTTTGATAGGTTTGCATATGTTGAACCATCCTTATTCCCCTGGGATGAACCCCACTTGGTTGTGATGAATAATCTTTTTAATGCATTGTTGTATTCGATTTGCTAGAATTTTGTTTAGGATTTTTGCATCTGTATTCATCAGAGATATTGGTCTGTAGTTTTCTTTTTTTGTACTGTCCTTACCAGGTTTTGGTATCAGGGTAATGTTGGCCTCATAAAATGAGTTAGGGAGTACTGTCTCTTCTTCAATTTTTTGGAAGAGTTTGAGCAGGATTGGTATTAGATCCTCTTTGAAGGTTTGGTAGAATTCACTAGTGAAGCCATCTGGTCCCGGACTTTTGCTTTTGGGAAGGTTTTGGATGACTGATTCAATTTCGTTACTGGTGATCGGTCTGTTTAGATTTTCCAGTTCTTCATGGTTCAGCCTTGAAGGCTATATGTTTCTAAGAACTTGTCCATTTCTTCTAGGTTATTGAATTTGGTGGCATATAGTCCTTCATAGTATTCTTGGATGATCCTTTGTATTTCTGTGGTGTCCGTGATAACTTCCCTTTTTCATTTCTGATTTTGTTAATTAGTGTCTTCTCTCTTTTATCTTAGTGAGTCTAGCCAAGGGTTTGTCAATTTTGTTAATCTTTTCAAAGAACCAGCTCTTTGTCACATTATTTTTTTCTATTGTCTCTTTGTTCTCTATTTCATTTAGTTCTGCTCTGGTTTTTTATTATTTCCTTTCTTCTGCTGACCTTGGGTTTCATTTGTTCTTCTTTTTCTAGTTCTTTAAGGTGTAAAGTGAGGTTATTTATCTGGGATTTCTGTTGTTTCTTGAGACAGGGCTGTACTGATGTAAATTTCCCTCTTAAAACTGCTTTTTCTGCATCCCAAAAATTTTGGTAGGATGTATTTTCATTGTCATTTGTTTCTATGCATCTTTTGATCTCTCCTCTAATTTCTTATTTGATCCAGTCGTTCTTTAAAAGTTTATTGTTTAATCTCCATGTAGTTGTGTTTTTCCTGCTTTCTTTTTGCAGTTGATATCCAATTTCAAAGCCTTGTGATCAGAGAATATGCTTGGTATGATTTCAATCTTCTTAAATTTGCTGAGGCTGATTTTATGTCCCAATATATGGTCTATCCTTGAGAATGTTCCATGTACACTAGAAAAGAATGTATAGTCTGATGTTTTAGGATGAAGTGCTCTATATATGTCAATTATGTCCATTTCATCTAATGTGTCATTTAGGGTTGCTATTTCGTTATTTATTTTCTGTTTGGATGATCTATCCATAGCTGTCAATGATGTATTTAAGTCCCCTAGTATAATTGTGTTTTGGTCAATTTCTCCCTTTAGTTCTGTTAGTAGTTGCTTGGTATGTTTTGGTGCTCCTGATTGGGGGCATAAATATTGATGACTGTTATGTCTTCTTGTTGTATAGTCCCTTTACCATTATGAAATGTCCATCTTTGTCTCTTGTTATCTTTTTCACCTTGAAGTCTGTTTCATCTGATATCATTATGGCTACACCTGATTTTCTCTGGGTACCATTTGCTTGGAGTGTCAATTTCCACCCTTTCACTTTGAGTCTCTGCTTGTCCTTGTAGCTGAGATGTGTCTCTTGGAGACAGCATATGGTTGGGTTTAGTTTTTTGATCCAATATGCTACTCTGTGCCTTCTTATTGGTGAGTTCAGTCCATTTACATTTACAGTGATTATTGATATGTGAGGATTTTCTGTCGTTCTATCTTTAGTTTTCTGGTAAGGCTGTGTCTCCATTGTTTCTTTGCCTTTTTGTCGTTGTCTATTATTTCTGTGTGGTGGTATTCTATGATGTTTCCCTCTGTTTCTTCTTTTATTACAGTAAATATTTCAGTTCTGGATTTTTTTGACTGGTTACCTTTAAGTTTATGCAAAAGAAAGTTTGATATTTAGAGTATTCCATTTTCTTCAGCCCGCTTACTTTCTCCATTCCCATATTCCGGTTCAGGCCTTTACTCTCCCCCTTTTTATGTTTCGGTTCCACAAATTGTCCCTGTTGATGGTGGTCGAATAGCCTCCTTTAGTATTTCTTGTAGTGCAGGTCGTGTGTTAGAAAATTTCCTCAGCTTCTGTCTGTCTGGAAAGGTCATTTTCCTCCTTCGTATCCAAAGGATATCTTTGCTGGATATGTTATTCTTGGCTCATAATTTCTCTCTTTCAATAGTTTGACTATTTGCTTCCACTCCCTCTGGCTTGTAGAGTTTCTGCTGAAAAATCTGATGATAATCTAATGGGCTTTCCTTCGTAGATCACCGTCTTCTTTCCCCTGGCTGCTTTGAGGATTCTTTCTTTGTCCTTGATTTTAGATAGCTTCAATACAATGTGCCTTGGATAAGGCCTATTGGGATTGAGGTAATTAGGTGTTCTATTTGCTTCTTGGATTTGAGGGTCCAGTTCTGTCCACAAGTTTGGGAAGTTCTCAACAACAATTTGTTTGAATATTCTTCTCCTTCTTGTGTGCCCATTATTCTTATATTGCTCTTTCTGATGGAGTCAGAAAGTTCTTGTAGAGTTCTTTCATTTCTTTTAAGTCTCAAGTCTCTTTCTTCTTCCATCTTCCATCTGTGTCATTTCTGGGTTTCTATCTTTGATGTCACTGATTCTTTCCTCCATCTGGTCAACTCTACTACCTAAGCTGGTTATTTCATTCTTAATTTCTTCTATTGAGTTCTTAATCTCCAGAAATTCTATTTGGTTCTTTTTTAAAATTTCAATGACTTTCGTAAAATGCTCTTGTTGTCTTTGATTGTTTTTCTGAGTTCATTAAACTGCCTTTCTGTGTTTTCTTGCATCTCGTTGTGCTTTTCCAGAACTGCAATTTTGAATTATCTGTCATTTAAGTCACATAATTCCATATCTTTAATTTCCTTTTCTGGAGACTTTTCACTTTCTTTCTGAGATGTCTTGTTGCCTTGGTTATACATGGCAATTACTGATTTATTATTTCTCTTCCTACACATCTACAGGAGTGGCTTCTGCAACAGGTTGATAGGAAGCAGTCTTTCTTTTGTTTTCCAGTATTTGTTGGTAGAGTGTTTTATTTTCTCTCCTACTGCAGCCTTTTTTTTCTCTCACACGGTAGTGCTATGTTTTCTCTGCACTATTCCAGCTTCTCACACAATGCGCGGAGTCCCTGGGAGACAAGCCTCTCCTCTGTTAATAGTTTGCCTGGGTCACAGGGCGCAGTGTCTGTGTGGGTATGCGGAGAGCTTTTGAAGTTCCAAAGCTCTTCCTGCACCAGATTCAGGGCCCATATGTTTCAGCAGTTCTGTTTACTCCCTCAGGGATCCACCCAGATGGGTGGGGTCAGGGGCAGGGTCAGTTGTGAGATGTGGCCCAGAGCAATGGCGGCGACCACCACCATAGCGGGTCCTGCTTCCACAGCTCCCTCTCCTTTGCTGGAACTAGTTGGGCTGCGATTCTGTGTCTCCGGCCCACAGTTCTCAGAATAGCAAATATTCTGTGCTTTTGATCTGACACTGCTACTGTTCTGCTTCTAGCACTGGGCAGGTGGGGGTGTGGCGAGCTCTGTGAGGGTAGGGAGGGGGTGGCTAGTCTCAGTTCCTAAGGCTTCCATTCTCTGCTCGGCAGTGAGAGCTTAAACCACCGTTTTCAGCTTTCTTCCCTCAGTCTTTTCTCTGAGGTCTCTGCCGTGAGTGTTGGGGTCAGCCGTGTTATGTGCTGCCCCCTCATCCCTGTGGGCCATAAGCGGAGCTGTAGGAGTCCAAGTTCTTCCCTCTCCCACAGCTGCATTATTTCCGGGATGCAGTGAGCTGGGAGCACTGAGTTAGGTCTGCGTCCTGCGCCCGTGCAACTCCATCTCCTCACTTCTCCTTTCCCTTCTTCCCTGCTCGCGCAATTCGCCCACCTTTAGGTGAATTCAGTAGTGGGCCTCTTCGTCTTGCCTGTCTGCTGTGCAGGGAGTCCTTTGTGGAGTTATTGTTGTTCAAGTAGTTGTAAATTTCAGAGGAGATTTACAGAATCACCTCATGCCGCCATTTTGATGACGTCAGTCCAATAGTTCTATTTTTGCAGGTTTCTTCTGTTGTTTTATTTGGGACATGTTTCTTTGTTTTCTCATTCTGGCTTCCACTTTTTGTTTGCTTCTTTGTATTAGGTAGATCACCTATATCTCTCAGAGTTTCCTCAGTAGTCTTATGTTGCATGTGTCTTGTGCGGTCCAATAGTTCAGTCTCCCTGATCTCTTGTGAATGTATCCCAGGAGTGTCCCTTGAGTGTATTATGTGTATTCTTCTGTTATAGTTGGGCCTTGATTGCTTTTGGCATGTCAGTGGTGGGCATTGACTCCAGAGCTGACCGACTGCGGGGATTGGGCATGTCCACAGTGTGTGAGCTGCTGTTTGGGGGCTGAACTTTCAGAGTAGGTTTCACCTCTGTGGGTTCTTGTGGCTCTTGAGAATCCCTTTTGGGTGTGCCACATGTGGTGCTAACCAGGTAGTACTCTGGTGTGGTCTGAAGCTGAACTCTGGGTGTGGTGTTTTTTGTGTCTCTTGGTCAGGGCTCCCATGCAGGGCAATTTCAGCCTTGCCTGTTCCTGGCCTGCAGGTACCTGGTAGGAGCCACAAAGTTATATGTGGTGGCTGCTGCCTGTGCTGGACCTGGAAGCATGTGCGGGTGGCCTTGCTGTGAACTGAGGCTAGCTGCTACCAATTGTGGGCCTGAGGCAGCTTATGAAAAGGCCCAGGGCTCCCTAGGCATATTGCCACCTGTGAGCTACCCATAAGGCCCAGTTATTGAAAAAGCCTCCTTAGATGCATGGGTCAGGCTTGTTTACCCAGTGTTGAGAGTGCCCTCAGCAATGCAACAGTTGCTGGGCAGGGTGGGGTTCCAAGGATTTACAAGATGTGCCCAGTGGTTTTTACAAAGTTAATGTAGATTCAGTTCTTACTCCATTGCTTGGCCTGTGACCACTTTGATAAACACCCTGAAAACATTGCAGCCAGCCACTGCTTGCCTCCGACTCACAATTCCCAAGAGCTGCCCAGGAGTGGCTGCAACACGGGTTTGTCCATCACCAAAATCTCCCTGGGCCCTTACAGGCCCTCTGTTGCTGCAAAAGGCTTCCACGCCTTGTGGGACAGGGCCTGTCATCCAGGTGCCTAGAGTGCCTCTGGCAATGCATTCTAGGCGGATGGGGCAGGTTCCAGGTAGCTACGGAATGTGGTTGGTGGTTTCTACATAGTCAATGTACTCTCGGCTCTTGCACCAGTGCTGGGCCCATGACCACCCCACAAAAATGCTCTGGCAATACCATGGTCAGTGATAGCCCATCTCAGGCCCCCAGGTTCCCAAGAGCTGGCCAAGAGATGCTGCGGTACAGATCTTGGGTTACCGACCACAAGCAAACATTTCTTGGGCCAACATGGGCAGTCCACCCATTGCAAAAATGCTTCCACAGACTGTGGGGGCAGGGCCAGCAGCTCTGTAGTCAAAAATGTCCCAGGTGATGTCACATCAGCTGTGCTGGGGTGTGTGTGGGTGGGCCCAGGGTGTCACTAAGGTAGCACACATGTGTGGATTTCACCAGACCAATGCAGTCCCAGATTTGGCCCTTATGGGGAGGGCTTAACACTGAACAAATGGTGCCCTCCTGTAGGCCACACGTGTGTCAGGCTCCACACAAGGACAACAATGGCTCCTGTCACTCTAGCTCTTGCTCCAAACCCACACAAATCAGTCCTTCCCCACACATCCTTGGGCCTCTTGAGCTGCTGGCCCTCCACAAGAGACAAGGTGAGTGCTCAAAAGTGAGCAAGTCCATGTGCCAGCTCTACAAGAGGGTGCCTGGACCACCCTCTGCCCTACTGGTAAGGGCAGACAGTCCTCACTCATCTTCACTGCCAGAGGCCATGGGAACTCTCCTTTTCAGCACAGCACCCCTGGGCTGGGGAGCCTGGTGTGGGGCTGGGACACCCTCCCTCTTCAGGGGCGACCTCTGCCACTGAAGAGATCCTCCCGGCATTCAACCACCATCCATGGGCCTGGAGTCAGCCCTTCTCACGTCTCCCACACTCCTACCAGTCTTGATGTGGCCTCTTCTTTATATCCCTAGTTATAGGGGTTCTGTTCAGCTAGTCTTCAGATAATTCTTGAGGTTGATTGTTCTATTTATTTGTAATTTTGGTGTAATCCTTGGGTGCAGCATGCATAGAGTTTACCTAATCTGCCATCTTGGATCATAATTGGTCCTTATTTTTCATCACTTTGAATATTTCCTGCCAATCCCTTCTGGCCTGCAAAGTTTTTGTTGAGAAAATAACTGACCGTCTTACGGGAGCTCCCTTATAGGTAACTAACTGCTTTCTCTTGCTGCTTTTAAAATTCTTTCCTTGTCTTTAATCTTAGGCATTTTAATTATGATGTGTCTTGGTGTGGGTTTCTTTAGGTTCATCTTGTTTTGGATTCTGTGGTTCCCAGTCTTGTATATCTATTTCCTTTGCCAGATTAGGGAAATTTTCAGTCATCATTTCTTTAAATAGGTTTTTAATTCCTTGCTCTCTTTCTCCTTCCAGTACCCCTATAATGTGAATGTTGGTACCCTTGATGTTGTCCCAGAGGCCCTTTAAACTTTATTTATTTATTTATTTTGCTGCTCTGATTGGGTGTTTTCTACTACTTTATCTTCTAAGTTGCTGATTTGATCCTCTGCTTCATCTCATGTACTGTTGATTCCCTCTATAACCACTGTTTTGAACTCTGCATCTGGTAGATTGTTTGTCTCCATTTTTTTTTTTTCCTGGAGCTCTGTTCTGTTCTTTGATTTGGGACATATTTCTTTGTCTCTCCAGTTTGGCTGCCTCCCTGTGTTTGTTTCTATGTATTAGGTAGGACTGCTATGTCTCTCAGTCTTAGTAGAGTGGCCTTATGTAGTAGGTGTCCCGTGGGACCCAGTGACACATTCTCCCTAGTCACCTGAGCTGGGTGCTATAGGTATGTCCCTTGTGTGTCCTCCTGTTGTAGTTAAGCCTTGATTGTTGTTGGTATATCAGTGGGAGGGATTGACCCTTGAACTGATTGGTTGTGAGGACTGGCAGTGATTAAAGTAGAGGAGCTGTTGTCCAGGGGCTGACCCTACAGAGCAGGATTCACTTTGGCAGGGCTCTGGTGCCTTCCCAGTCTGCCCTTTGGTTGTGTTGTCCATGGAGGCAGGTATGTGTTGCTCCTTATGGGTCTGAAGCTGGCCACCAGATGAGGCATGTCTGTAGCCCCTTTGGAGGGGCCCCACCACAGGCCAAGTTTGGCCACAGATTGTGCTCTGCCCCGGGGCCACCTGGCATGTAATACAAAGCAGTTTGCAGATGGCAGCCACGCATACTGGACTTGGAGGTGCCTTGAGAGGCCATGTTGTATACTGAGGCCGATTGCCACTATTGGCAGCCAAGCTTGGGGCTGCTCAGCAAGAGGCATGGGGCATGTTGAGGCCAGATGCTCCTTGCTGGGTTTTGTCAACCTTTGAGAGATTTTAGGAAAGTTCATAGCATGAGCGAAAACAGGCTGTTTGTATGAAAAAGCCACTGGAAGCGGCTGGGGTGGGTCCACAAGTTGGTTGGCGCAGGGTCTCAGGGAATCACCGGGACAGGGGAACAGTGTTAGCCAGGTTCGGGGAGACTCAGATCTGGTAGTCAACTCAGTCTGCTTGCTGGGTGAGCGAGGGTTCATCAAAGCAACAATGGATTCTGCCAGTACTATTGTCTAGGAGAAAACTGCCCATCCAGCCCTCGCTCTGCAGCCAGACAATTCAGTTTAACCCCAATAGTTCCTGGCAACTTTTGAGCTGCTGCCACAGTGCTAGAGGTCAGAATGAGTGAGTCTATCAGCAAGTAAGTTAGTGCATGGGCCCTTTAAGAGGAATGCCTGGGACTGCAGCAGCCCTCCACCTCATGCAGCCACAATCTCCTCTGGTTTTCACAGCCAGAAGTTGTGGGGACTTCTTTTTCCAGCACTGAAACCGTGGGTTGGGGAGCCTGGTATGGGGCTGAGACCCCTTACTCCTCAGGAGAGACATCCACAGTCAAAATATCCCTCCCATTTTTTAATGGTCACATGTGGGTGTGGGACCAGCATGTCCCACATCTATGCCCTTCTTACCAGTCTTGAGGTGGCTTCTTCTGTACATCCTTAGAGGTAGGACTTCTGTTCAGCTCGACTTCAGGCGATTCTCAATGATGGTTGTTTAAAAATTTACATTTTTTAATGGTTGAAAAAAATTAATACTATTTTGTGACATATAAAACTATGAAATTCAAAATTTGGTATCCATAAATAAGGTTTTATTAGAATACAGCCATACTTACTAATTTATATATTGTCTATGGCTGGATTAGCACTACCGTGGTTGAGTTGAATAGTTGGCAATGAAACAATATGGCCTGCATGCAAAGCCTACATATTTATCGTCAGGCCCTAAAAGCAAAAGTTTGCCAACCCCTGTTCTAGAATATAACATCACAATAGCACTTATGAAAGGGAAAAGTGTATAGGTAGGTGAAATTGTCATGTAACACAGCAAACCTCAGACATCATAAATCAGATGCCTAAGCAATTCCAAATCCCTCCCACATCCAGGTGCTTGAGAAACAAAGCACATTCATGCAAGACAGAAGTTTATAAAGAGAAAGGCCAGAGATGGAAAGGGCAGGAAAACTGGTGAACAGAGAAGCTTATGCCCTACCAGCCTCTTAGCCTTGGTTGCCAATGTTAGCACCAGCTTCTGTGGCAAACAGAGGTAGTCTCTCTCCATTGGCCTAAGGATATTTATCAGTTCATTCCTGAAAATAAACTGAAAACTCACATGTGAACCCATGGCATATCATGATGGAAAGTTAGACATGCATGTGCCTAGAAAAATATACATTTCCTCTGTATATAGGCCAATCCAATTTGCCCTGTAAACCTCAGCGAAGGATGGGTTTGAGATTTTAGTCTCCTGAGAGAGAGAGCCCTCTGCAAACCAGCTTCCCTTGGCCTTTAATAGAATGTTTGGATCTGAAGGGACAACTGAGGGAGTAGTATGTGAGTGGTCAGGCTCCATGTAAAATGCTCAGGCAACAAACAACCATCAGAAAGTGAGCAAAACTCAGTAAGGGAACATGGGAACAGATTCCCCAGAAGGGAAGAGACATATCTAATGTTCTGGCTGCATTTGCGTATTTATATCATTTCAATGTGTTATGTGGTGAGCCTCCTTTTCTCCCTCAGAGTGGACATTCTCCACAAAAGGGACAGACAAATTATTCCCATAAGTGCCTAAAAATCTAGCAAAGATAAACCAGTGAGCGTGGGTTCTCAAAGAAAAAGAATGTTTAAAAAAGAGGTTTGAGATGTAGATATGGATTGGGTCATTGGCTTTTTAGCACATCGTGTACATCTAGTAGATATTTGGTGAATGAAAAACTGAACAAGATAAATACGGATTTAGTGGTATTCAGCAAATGATAAACAATATACATATTTGAATCCTTATGTATTTCTAACAAAATTGAGATAATAATGTGGATAACATCTAATAACTTTTGAATAAAATAATTACTGGGCAAGCACAGCATAGGGAATATAGTCAATAATATTGTAATAACTATTATATAGTGCCAGGTGGGTACTAGACTAATTGGGGGGTCACTGCATAAATTATATAAATGTCTAACCACTATGCTGTACACCTGAAACTAATATAAAATAACATTGAATGTCGAAAAATAATTACTTGGTCTTTTTTTTCCTGAAAACAAAATTCAAGATCATTGAAGGAAATTCAGAAAATGAACTTAAGGGCCACCTTGTGACCAAAGGAAGTACAGTTTGAACTTTCTAGCCAGAGGCAGAGCTAGGTTTACACACAGACACTGGACTCTTTTAGGAAGGCCAGAGAGCACAGGAAATACATTTTGGTTAGATGTGAAACAAAGCCTTCAGGATTAAGTGTCATTTAAAACATCAAGCAACATTTATGCTTCAAATGAAAATGGAGTAACAAGGACTGGATTTACTTCCCTAACTAAAACAACTAAAATCTGGATAAAATATATGAAACAATAGTTTTCAGTTACTGAACATTAGATACTGAGGACAAAGTTCCCTGAGGGAGGGGAAACAAATAATATGAGCCTTGTGATTGCCCCCACATTACTGTGTATTGTAAGATTTATAATATATGTGCAAGTAAAATAAATCTCAATAATAGCACAAAGGCCAGGAGAGGGGGAATGGAAGTATGCAGTTTTAAAGTTCTTAGTCTATATATTAATATCACTTGAAGGTAGATGATGAAATGTTAAAAATGTACATTATAAACCTCAAAGCAACCATGAAAAAAGTTGTAGCTAATAAGTCATCATAAGAGACAAAATGGAATATTCAATATACTCAATCAAAAAAATGTTAGAGGAAAAAGAGAACAAAGAACTGATGGGAAAAATGGAAACAAATAGCAAGATGGTTGATTTAAACTATATTAATATTCATAATCACATTACTGTAAATGGTCTAAACACCTCAGTTATAAAGCAGAGATTGTCAAATTGTATAGAAAAGGAAGACACAAATATATGCTTCTTATAAGAATCCTATTTTAAATGTAAAGATACAAATAATTACAAGAATGAAAAAAGATGTACAATCTTAACACCAATCATAGCAAAGTTTGAATAACTATATTGATATCAGATACAATACATTTCAGAGCAAAGAATAATACGAGGGATGTTATGGTCATAGAAGGTCATTACATAATTTTAAACGGTGAGTTTATCATGAGGAAATAACAGTCCTAAACATTCACATATTAACAGAGCTTTAAAATAGATTGAGCAAAACCTGATAGAAATGCAAGGAGAAACAGACAAGTCTACGTTATAGTCAGAGATTTCAACACTTTTTCTAAAAAAAAATTGATAGAACAAGTAGATGGAAAATTAGCAAGTACATATGAGACTTGACAAATGCTATGAACTAACTTACCTAGTTGACAATTGCAGAACTTGCCACCAATAACAGAATGTACATTTGTTTCATACGCACATGGAACATTTACCAAGATAGTCCATACTCAAGGCCATAAAATAAGTCTCAATAATGTTAACAAGATTTAAATCATAAAATGTATGTTCTCTGACCACAATTGAATTAAATAAGAAACTAATAACAAAAATATCTCTGGAAAAATCCCAAAATATTTAACTTAACATCAAATAACACATGTATAAATAATCCAAAGAAGAAGTCAAAGGGGAAATTTTATGGTACTTTGAATTGAGCGAAAACTCAACATATGATAATTTGTGTGATTTGTCAATAGAAGCACTCAGAAAATTTACAGCATTAAACATTCGAATAGAAGAAAGCCTGATAGCTTAAATAAATGGAAATTTTATTTAAAATACTTCATCCAAAGAAAATTCCACATCGAGATGGCTTGACAGGTAATTCTACCAAATATTTAAGGATGATATAATATGAATTCTATGAAAAATCTTCCACCAAATTGAAGAGGAAGGAGTTCTTCCCAACTCATCTTACAAGGCTAGAATTACCCAGATAACTAACCAGACAATTATGTTACAAGGAAAGATAACTACAAACCAATCTCCTTCATGAACATACATGCAAAAAATTTTAACAAAACTGTAGTAAAACCAAATCCAATTATATATAAAAAATACAACACACCATAAGCAAGTAAGGTTTACCCTGAGGATTCAAGTTAGAGCTAATATTTGAAAACGATTGGAACTCACCACATTAACATAAAAGAGAAGAGCCATATGATCAACTCAATGGAGAATGAAAAAAAGTTTGCTAAAATTTAAAAAAACAACCACATTTTTGTCAATAACTACCATACTCTAGAAAAATGCCAAAATAAAAACTGATTCCTTCCCCTGTATGTGAGAGTTTATTTCTGATCCCTCTATAATATTCCATTGATCTGTATATCTGTCTTTATGCCAGTACCACACTGTTTGATTACTGTAGCTTTGTAGTAAGTTTTGAAATCAGGAAGCTTGAGTCCTCCAACTTTGTTCTTCTATTTCAACATTGTTTTGGTTATTTAAGGTCTCTTGATATTCCATATGAATTTTAAGACATATTTTTCTATACCTGTGAAAAACATCATGGGAATTTTGATAAAGATTGCATTCAATCTAAATTGCTTTAGGTAGTATTAACATCTTAACAATATTAAGTCTTCCACTCCTTGAACACAAGACATTTTTCCATTTATTTATGTCTTTTTAAATTTGTTTCTGCAATGTTTTGTAGTTTTCAGTGTATACAAGTGTTTTGTACACTAGTTTAAATTTATACTGAAATATTTTATTCTTTTTGATGCTATTTTAAAGAAATTCTCTTAATTTTTTTCCATATTGTTCACAGTTAGTGTATAGAAACACAACTGATGTTTATGCATTTATTTCGTATCCTGCAACTTTGCTGAATTCATTCATTAGTTCTACCAGTTTTATTGAGGACACTTTAGGGTTTTCAACCTATAAGATTACGTCATCTGTGAACAGAGATATTTACTTCTTCCTTTCCAATATGGATGCTTTTTTTCTTTCTTGCCTAATTGCTTGGGGTAGGCCTTCCAGTACTATGTTGAGTACAAAAGCATAAAAAAAATACTTAGGAATAAATTTAGCCAAAGAGATGCAAGATTTATACACTGAATTCCACAAAAGATTGCTGAAATATATTAAAGAGGCCTTAAATAAATGGAAAGACATCCTATATTCATGGAATAGAAAACTTAATATCATTAAGATGGCATGCTTCCCAACTCAATGTAATCCCTATCAAAATCCTAATGGCCTTTTTTTTTTTTTTTTTGGCAGAAATAGAAAAGCCAGTACTAAAATTCATATGGAATTGAAAGGGACCCCAAATAGCTGAAACAGTGTTGCAGAAGAATAAAGTTGTAGTACATCATACTTCCTGATTTCAAAATATACAAAGCTACAGTGACCAAAAGAGTGGTACTAGCATAAGGATACACATATGGACTGATGAAATAGAATTGGGAGTCCAGAAATAAACCTGTACCAGTATATCTGTGGTGAATTGATTTTCAACAAGGGTGCCAAGACTATTCAATAGGGAAAGACAGTCTCTTCAACAAATGTTGCTACAACAATTACATATCATTATGCAAAGAAATGAAGCTGGACTCATTGATTATATATATATATATATATATATATATATATATATATATATATATATATATATATATATACCAGCATATATAAAATGCTGTCTTGACCCGGTTTTGAGGCCTTGATAAGAGTCTGGTCAGTTACCCTTCTTGAGCAGCTGATTAAGTTCATACTCCTACTACATCCTTTCTTGGGCTCTATCACTTCAGGCCACCATGTATCAGCCAGGACCAGCCCTTACATTTCAGAGCCTGAGAAGCTATTCAAATGAGCCAGTTTATTGGGATCCTGCAAAACTTAACTAACCCCATTCAATTTACCATACGATCCCATCACACTCAACTGAATACCACAGGAGCCTTTACCTGTGGGTGAAACTTACTGAATCCTGCAACAGTAGCAAGTGGCAGCAGCCCTCGGTGTTTCCTGGCTTTCTGTGGAGCTCTCTCAGCCCTGGTACTGGTGGCAGCCATCCTCAGTTCACAGCGTGGCTTCTCCCACACAACTCCAGGTCCATCAGAGGCACCGACCAACCATGGATTGCTTTGTAGCTCTTACTAGGTAGTCCCAGACCGGTCACAGATAGTGGCTGACCTGGGCCTACACCAGAGGCCCTCCCAAGAAGCCCAAGAACCAACATACTTGGAGGTTGGTTTCAGACAACAGCAGAGCACTGCTCAGTTAGTCCCACAAGTAGCACACCCAAAAGGCAGTCTCACAGGCACCAGAGCCCACTGGGACAAATCTCACTCTGTGTGGTAAAACCCCCAGCACAGCAGACAATAGGCTGTGGGTGTGGCCAAACTCCACAGCCACTCAGCCTGAGGGTCAATCTTACCCACAGACATGCCAATAGTAATCAAGGCTCAAATATAACAGGAGGGCACATACAACCCATACAAGGGACACTACTGGATCACCCAGCTTAGGTGACAATGGAGACTGTGCTAGGGCCCCATAGGGCACCTATTACATAAGGCCACCTGGCAAAAGATGTAGCAGATCTACCTAATATATAGAAACAAACAGAGAGGCAGCCAAAATGAAGAAACAGAGAAATACATCCCAAACAAAAGAACAGGAAAAAACTCCAGAAAAAGAACTAAATGAAATGGAGGTAAGCCACTTACCAGAGACAGAGTTCAAAACACTGGTTATATGGACGCTCAAGGAAGTTAGTGAGAACTTCAACAGAGATAGGAAGCATAAAAATAGACAGGAATCATACAAAAGAACCAGTCAGAAGTGAAGAATACAATAACTGAAATGAAGAATGCACTAGAAGAAATCACCAGGGGAGTAGATGAAGCAGAAGATCGAATCAATGATTTGGAAGACAAGGTAGTAGACAACACCTGATCAGAACAGGAAAAGGAAAAAGAATCCAAAAAAATGAGGATAGTTTAAGAGACCTCTGGGACAACATGAAGTGTAACAACATTCACATCATAGGGGAACCAGAAGGAGAAGTAAGAAAGCAAGGGATTGAGAAATTATTTGAAGAAATAATGACTGAAAACTTTCCTAACTTGGTGAAGGAAATAGACATAAAAGTCCAAGAAGTGCAGAGATTCCCAAACAAGATGAACCAAAACAGGCCCACACCAAGACACATTATAGTTAAAATGGCAAAGGTTAAAGACAAAGAGAGAATCCTAAAAGCAGCAAGAGAAAGGCAACAGGTCACTTATAAGGGAGCTCCCATAAGATTGTCAGCTGATTCCTCAACAGAAACTTTGCAGGCCAGAAGGGATTCACCCAAAATATTCAATGTGATGAAAAGCAAGGATCTACAACCAAGACTACTCTGCCTAACAAGGCTATCATTTAAAATTGAAGGAGCGATAAAAGAGCTTCCCAGACAAGAAAAAATTAAAGGAGTTCATCACCACCAACCAGTATTACAAGGAATGTTAGAGGTACTTCTTTAAGATGAAAAAATAAATAAAAAATATGAATAATAAAATGGCAATAGTTACACATCAATCAATAATTACTTTCAATGAAAATGGATTAAATGTGTCAATCAAAAACATAGGGTGGCTGAATGGATAAGAAAATAAACCCCTTACATATGCTGCCTACAAGAGACTCACTTCAGATTGAAAGACACACAGAGACTGAAAGTAAAGGGTTGAAAAATGATATTTCATGAAAATGGAAATAGAAAACAAGAAAACAAACAAAATTGGGGTAACAATACTTATACCAGACAAAATAGACTTTAAAACAAAGATTATAACAAGAGACAAAGAAGGACCTAGTAATCTTACTTCTGGGCATATATCTGAAGAAACCCAAAATGCTACTTTGAGGGGATGTGTGCATCAATATGTTCATTGCAGCATTATTTATAATAGCCAAAATGTGGAGGCCGTCTGGGTGTCCATCAATGGAAAACTGGATAAAGAGGAGACGCTATATATATACAAGTATAATGAAATATTGCTCAGCCATAGATGGGAATGGGTTCTTGCCATCTGTGGTGGCATGAATGCACTTGGAGGGTATTGTGCTGAGTGGAGTATGTCAGACAGAGAATGACATATGCAATGTGATTTCACTTATATGTGGAATCTAAAGAACAAAATAAATAAACAAACAAAACAGAAACACACTCATAGATACAAAGAACAATTTGATGGTTGCCTGTTGGGAGGTGGGTTGAGGGAGTGGGTGAAAAATGGGAAGCGATTAAGAAGTACAAATTGTTTGTTACAAAGTAGTCATGGGGATGTAGGGTATAGCAGAAGGAATATAATCAATAATATCAGAGTAAGTATGGTATCAGATGGTTACTAGAATTATTGGGGTGACAAATGGGAGGGGATTGGGGAACAGGGTGAAATAGGTGGACGGATTAAGAAGTACAAATTGGTAGCTACAAAATAGTCTTGGGGATGTAAAGTAAAGCATAGAGAATATAGTCATAATGTGGTCATAACTATGTATAGTGCCAGGTGGGTACTAGCCTAGTCAAGTGGATCACTTCTTAAGTTATACTAATGTCTAACCACTATGCTTTATACCTGAAATTAATACAAAATAATATCAAATATTAACTGTAATTAAAAAATTAAAAAAGGGGGGAAAGGTGAAGGGGAAGAAGAGGTTCAAATTTCGAGGTATAAAACAAGCAAGTCATATGGAATATAGCATGGGGAGTATAGTCAATAATATTGTGATAGCATAGTACAGTGTCAGATGGTTGCTGGACTTATGGTGATCACTTCTTTAGGTATATAAATGTTGAACAACTATGGTGTACACTGGAAACTGATATAATATTGTATGCTAGCTATATTTTTTCATAAAGATCTTAAAAAAAATGAGGGACTACTAAGTAGCCCAAAACTAGAAACAACAACAACAAAAAATTTATCATATGTAAGCTACATTCATGAATTAAAATCACCTAAATACAGAGAAAGAAACATTATAAATAAAAAAAATCATATGCACATGGAATATTCACTTAGAATATCCACTTGGAAAGGATAACCCAGTCCCACTTCCCAGATGATATCACCCTAACCCAGAAGCTTGCCACTGGAGATGATGTTGCTTCAGATGACATTGTCTGAGTCCAAGACTTCATCATTAGAGATGACTTTGCTCCTTACACAGGGGAAGACTTTGCGCCAAACACTGAGACCATTGTCTCAGCAATGCCTGTGTGCTGCTTTTCCTCAGACACTGACAAATTGGACACAATACATTTATTGTATTTATTCCTTTGATATTAGGGATTCTATTATGTTTCCTGAGTTTGTTTCCTTAGTCCATGATCCTGGTATATGTTTTGCTCTGTTAAAAGGTATACACCTCTACACTTTTTTGCCTAAAGAAGAATCTTACAAAGTTTATTACTACTAATGCCATTCTAAAAATTAATGGAGATTATTGCTTCCCTCAGGAGGCAACTACCTCTTAGGCCACCCATTAACCACCTGGAGAGAAGACTTCAGACTTCCCAGCACCTTCACCTACTCTCTACCTCCAACTTTCCATCACTATCTCCTGTGCTACATCTCTGATCATGAACACCACAACTTCATCTTTTTAGCTACAAACACCACTAACCTTTTCCATGTGCTTTATTAAACTATCAGTTTATATTCTCCAACAACATAACTATTGGAATTGTCACCAAAATAGCTTTATCATAAAAATATATAATTCATACTTATAACACACTTTACAACTCTACAAAAGATATTGTTTGAGAACTTGAAAATTTCAGAACTGTTTTCTTGGCTAATGCCATATAAATGAGGAACTCGGTTATGGCTGGCCTACAAGGAATCCTTATTCTTCTACTTGTTTTCCTCCTTTGTACTCATAATAAAATGTTTTTTATGCTGTTTAGGGCAACTTACACCCTACTCTCTGTAACTCTCCTCTATTATTCAGGCCACTAAAATATCCCAAATAATCGAGCTTAAAACTGAAGTCAAGATATCGAGGGATCAATTGTAATATATATTTTTTTGTAGATATGCTGTCTTGACTTAAATTTGAGGCCCTGGTTAGAGGCCAGTTTCCCTTCTTAAAGAGCTGATGAAATCCACAATCCAACTACTTCCCTGATTGGGCATTCACACTCTGGGATGCTATGCACCAACCCTAGCTACACAGGGGCCAGGGATGAGACAACTAGGGACAACCTCTATATCCTGGAGTCTGAGAAAATTATTCAAGTGACCAATCCACAGGGATCTTGCTAAATCTAGCTGACCTTACCCTACTTGTAATATATAAGCTGCCCCTTAGAGATCCAACTTGCTGTTATTCAGAGAAGGCTGTGGATCTGTCTGGCAGCCTTCTCTTTTGGAGCGATAAGTAACAAGGAGTTCTGCCTTTTATCTGAGTGGCACTGTGTGATATCCTGCCATCAAAAGAACCTTTAGATCATATAAAGCCATACACAAAATTAACTCACACTACCTACAAATTAACTCAAAATTGATAAAAGACCTAAATATATGAGCTAAAACTTTAAAAACTTTAAAAACAAGGAGTAAGTCTTCATGTCCTTGGATTTGGCAATGGATTCTTAGATATGACATCAAAAGCATGAAAAACAAAAGAAAAATCAGTAAACTGAACTTCATAAAAATTAAACACTTTTGTGAATCAAAGGACACTATAAAGAAAGTAAAAAGACAATCCACAAAATGGGAGAAGATATTTGCAAATTATATATCTGATAAAAGTCATGTTTCCAGAATATATGAAGAACTCTTACAATTCAACAACAAAAAGAGAAACAACCCAATTTAAAAATGGGCAAAGGACTTGAAGAGATATTTCTCCAAAGAAGATATGTAAATATCCAACAAGCACATAAAAAGATGTTCAATACCATTAGTCATTAGGAAAATGTAAATCAAAACCACTTATCACCCAATAAGATTACAAAAATTAAAAAATGGAAGTTAAGACTTGTTTTTGAGAATGTGGAAAAATTGGAACCCTCATAAATTGCTTGCATGAATGCTAAATGTTGCAACCACTGTGAAACAGAGTTTGACAATTCCTCAGAAAGTTAAACATAGAATTACCATACGACCCATCAATTTCACTCCTAGGTATATACACAAGAAAAATAAAAACACACACCCACACAAAAACTTATACATAAATATTTAAGGCAGCACTATTTACAATAGTCAAAAGGTAGAAACAACCTAAATATCCATCCATGTTTGAATGGATAGATAAAACATGATATAGACAGACAATGAAATATTATTCAGTCATAAAATGGAATGAAATATTGTACATGCTACAATGTATATGAGCCTTGAATACATAAGTGAAAGAAGCCAGACACAAAAAGTCACGTATTATATGATTCCGTTTATATTAAATATCCAAGTTAGGTAATTCCTACAACTTAACACCAAAAAACCCCTAAACAATCCAATTAAAAAATGGGCAAAGGACCTGAATAGATATTTCTCCAAAGAGGACATACAGATGGACAATAGACATATGAAAAGATGCTCAATGTCACTAATCATCAGAGAAATGCAAATTAAAACCACAATGAGCTATCACCTCACACCTGTCAAAAGGCCATCCTTGAAAAATCAATAAACAAGTGTTGGCGAGGATGTAGAGAAAAGGGAACACTTGTGCACTGTTGGTAGGATTGCTAATTGGTGCAGCCACTATGGAAAACAGTGTGGAGGTTCCTCAAAAAATTAAAAAGAGAACTACCTTATGACTCAGTAATTCCACTCCTGGGTATTTATCCAAATAAATTCAAAACACTAATTAGAAAAGATATATGCATCCCTATGTTCACTGCAGCATTATTTACAATAACCAAGATATGGAAGCAACTGAAGTGTCCATCAATAGATGATTGGATAAAGAAGTGGTACAAGAGACAACCAAGACGGTGCAGTAAGTAAATGTTTTGTTTGCCTTCTCTCAAAACCACATCAAAATTACAACTAATCTACAAACAACTATTAATGATAATCACCTAAAATCAAGCTGAACTGAAGCCTTTCAACTAAGAACTTGCAGAAGAAGCCACCTCCAGACTGGTAGGAAGGTCAGAGACATGGAAAGCGCTGGTCCCACACCCACGTGTGACTATTAAAGATCGGGAGGGCTATTTAGGCTACCCCCGGCCCACTAAAGGATAGTCCCCCCATCCCCTAAAGGGGTGAGAGATCCCAGTCCAGGGTTCCAGGGAGAGAAGTTCCCATAATTTTTGGTTGTGAAAACCAGTGGAGATTGTGACTGAGTGAGACTGAGTGCAGCTGCACTCCCAAGTACTCTTAAAGGGACTGCATGCGGACTTACCCACCAACGGAATCACCCGCTCTGAGCTCCAGTGCTGGGGCAGCAGCTGGAGAAGTGCCAGGGACAAATGGTGGGGAATTGAGTCATCTGGCTTGGTACATGGGGGCTGGAGAGGTGGCTTTCTCCTGGACAGGGTAGCTGGCAGAGGCTATTGCTTCTTTGTTGAGCCCTCCCTCTTCTCAGCGTGCAAACACAGGTGGCCACCATTTCTGAGTCTTCACCATTAGTTCTCCTAGCACTGGCAGTTTGATCCCTGGCCCTACCCAACTTTTGGGCACACCCAGGCCTCTTCCAGTGGCTTTTTCATGCAGACCACCTGCCTTGGCTCAAGCTGCAGACTTTCCTAGACTCTAAAGGTTCACGGAACCCAGACAAGCAGCATCGGGCTTGAGCATGTCCTGTGCCTCTGGCTGAGCAGCCCTAAGCCGGCACTAATGGCAGCCGGCCTTGGTTCACCACTTGGCCTTTCAAGGTGCTTCCAAGCACAGCACAGGAGGGAGCAGCCATCTGCGGATTTCTTTCTGGCTCCCACTGGGTGGGGCATGGGCTTTGGCTGGACTTGATCTACAGCGGGTTGCCTCCAAGGTGGTCCTGGGGCTGGCGATAAATAGGCCAGCTTCAAAATGAGCTAGAGCATCACCCAGCTGCCTCCAAGTACGACACACCCAACAGGCGGATTGGGCAGGCACTAGAGTCCTGCTGATGCAGATCCTGCTCTGTAGGATCAGCCCCTGCACAACTCTTCCAATGTAGTCAAGGCCAGTCCTCACAACAAGTGAGACCAAGGGTCAGTCCCTCCCATTGATGTGCAATTATCAACCAAGGCTCAACTACAGGAGGAGGGCATACACAACCCACACAAAGGACACATCTGGAGCGCATGGATCAGGTGACCAAAAAGACTGTGCCACTGAACTCCACAGCACACCTACTACATAAGGCCACTCTACTAAGACCAGAAGACATAGCAGCCCTACCTAATACATAGAAACAAATACAGGGCGGCAGCGAAAATGGAGAGACAAAGAAACATGGCCCAAATAAAATAACAGAACAAAGCTCCAGAAAAAGAACTAAGCAAAACAGAGATAAGCAATCTATCAGACACAGAGTTCCAAACACTGGTTATAAGAATGCTTGATGATTTCAGAGACAACTTCAACAGAGATATAGGAAGCATAAAAACGGAGATGGAAACCATAAAAAAGAACCAGTCAGAAATAAAAGATATAATAATGGAAACAAAGAGTATGTTACAGGGAATCAACAGCAGATTAGATGAGGCTGAGGATCCAACCAGCAATGTAGAAGGTAAGGTAGCAGAAAATACCCAACCAGAATAGCACAAAGAAAAAAGAATCCAAAAATTTGAGGAGAGTTTAAGAGGCCTCCGGACAATATCAAGCATATCAACATTCGTATTATAGGGGTACCAGAAGGAGAAGAGAGAGGGCAGGAAATTGAAAACCTATTTGAAGAAATAATGACAGAAAACTTCCCTAACCTGGTGAAGGAAATGGACATACAAGCCCAGGAAGTACAGAGAGTCCTAAACAAGATAAACCTAAAGAGGCCAACACCAAGACACATCATAATTAAAATGCCAAAGGTTAAATACAAAGAGAAAATCTTAAAAGCAGCAATAGAAATACTGATTGTTAAGTATACATCCACTGAAAAAAAAATGCAGAAAAACATTTAATGGCATGGAAAAACGGCCATGATTAAATATTTGTGGACAAACACAGATCATATACTAACATGTACAATCCATTTTTGAGGGTGAAAGTATGTGTATCTACAAAAACAAAACTAATATGTCAACTTTCTTATGCCTGAGTGGTAAAATTATAAGGAATGCATATTTTCTTCTTTTGGCTTTTATGTAGTTGCTAAATGTTCTAAAAATGAATGTGTTTTCTTTGTGCAATAAGAAAAAAACTTACCAAAATTATAAGCTAGTAAAAGAAAAAAACCTGAAAAAGAAAAGAAAAGCAGTTAGTTACCTACAAGTAGCCCCCATAAGACTGTCAGCTGATTTCTCAACAGAAACTTTGCAGACAAGAAGGGAGTGGCAGGAAATATTCCAAGTGATGAAAAGCAACAACATACAACCAAGATTGCTCTACCCAGCAAGACTGTCATTTAGAATTAAAGGACAGATAAGGAGCTTCTGAGACCAGAAAAAGCTGAAGGAGTTCATCACCACCAAAACAGTATTACAAGGACTCTTAGAGGGGTTTTTTTTAAGATGGGAGGGGGGTTAAGGATGGGTGAAAGGGAAAGGGATTAAGAAGTACAAATTTGTTGTTATACAGTAGTCATGGGGATGTAGGGTATAGCATAAGGAATATAGTCAATAATATTTTAATAACTAGGTATGGTGCCAGATAGGTACTAGATCTATCAGTGATAGATGAGAATGAGGTTGGCGGCAGGGTGAAAAAAATGAAGACATTAAGAAATACAAATTGATAGTTAATACAGTATGGGGAATATAATCAACAATGTTAAGATCATGTAAGGTGCCAGGTGGGCACTTGACTTATCAGGGGGATCACATCATAGACTGTGTAGATGCCTGACCAATGTGCTATACACCTGAAGAGCTGAAGTAGAATAATATTGAATGTCAAATATAACTAAACATATAGGTATATATAGTCAGTTGAGAAAACCTGGTTTATGTCAATCAGTATGGTCAGCATGTCACTTCCTTAGACATTGGCCTGATGTGGCTGACAGGGTGCCAGAGTGGGTCTGGACTGGCAGGCAGCAACCCTGCAGCATGGCTAGACTCCTTCTAGGTGCCGTGGGGGTGAAGATACTGGAGTTTAGACTCAGCAGGCTGAACATCCTAAGTCAGCTGGTAGGTAGGCAGAGCCAAGGAAGCTTCCATCTGGCCATATGAATAGGGCAGAGAGAAGGCAAGACTGGAGGCTCTCCCCACCAGCAATCACTTCTCCAGGGTCTATGGAAACTCTCTGCTGTAGGGGTCTAGAAGGGATTTCCTTTGTTTTCTAGTTGTTAGAACAGCATTCCCGTCTCTTCTGGGGTTAAGTTACATCTGTGGAAATTTGGAGCAGGGAGGAAGGAGCAAAAGGCATTTACTCAGGTCACCACTTTGGTCACCTCTCCATGTATATTTTTGGAGTGAGCAACAGTCAGGTGCCTGAATGCAAGGACGAGAGGCTCTGGAAGGTGAAAAGGGGTTAGGAAACAGCATGTTCCTTTCCTCTTGACAGGTAGGGAAGATCAGACTATATCTGCATCTCTCAGATCCTCAGCTGCCTTTGCTACAGCTAAACCTATGAATGAAAATAGCTACAGGCCAAAATTTCAAGACTGATACTATGTTAGCCACCAGATTCCAGCAAGTCTACCTAGCACTCAGCAATTGTTTGGGAACCTTAAATACATGTATTTTTAGTAGAACACAACAGAACCAGCTTTTTATGAAAAAAATTTAAAATATTTTGTATGTAGCTAATTGAATTTTCTATTTAGTAAAAAATAATGTCATGAACGTAAATTGATCTCAGAATTTTGGAATCTTGTTGGTTTTTCCCTCTATCTTAAACACATTTTTCCCCACAAATGAAAATAACTTTATTTAATTTTTTGCTTATAAGAATAGACCATGCTGAAAGAAGTAATGTAATAAAACTAAAAAATAATATTTAGGAAAAATATAAAATCTCTATTTCAACTACTTGCTTTCATACCTGACAATTCACCCTGTATCTATTATGTGAAGGTCCAGAGATCAGGAGAAATGAGCATCAGTGGCTGAATGGAGAAGTAGATTCAAGGGTTAGGTGCTCTGAGATCAAAGAAAAAGAAAAAAATCCTCAGAGATGTACCAATGGCCAGGAGAAGATGCCGCCCTTCCCTGATAAAACAGAACGCATAAGACAGGGAGAAGGGGCCACTGTTGACCTCTGGGATTAGCAAAGACCAAAATGAGTGACAGGGCCTCCAGCGGTGAGGGGAGGAGAGGGAAGGGACGCGAGGCAGAAGGGGACTACTGAAAGGAAGAAGTGAGCTGGCTCCTGACGCACTTTCTCCCGGTGGGAGGGGAACTAGGGACCCGAGCCCACTGGTGACGTTTCCCTCACGTGATCAGGAGCCGACGTGTGCAGAAATCCCTCTCCTCCAAGTACCAGCTCCCTATTTCTGTGGAAGAAGATAGATTTCAGGCTGAGGGACAGAGGGGACAATTGCCCTATAGCCCTGCAGGTCGGTACAAGGTGGAGTAGGCAGGGAGGTGGGGGGCAACCCTGGGATGGGGTGGTAACAGACAGAGGCTACAGAGGATCCGGTCTGCTTTCCAGATGCCACCCCCTCCCACCCCCACTCATTTTGGCGCAGAAAACTGAGTGTTGGGGGAGAGGTGTGGGTACCACCTCTTATTTCTCTGGATAAGTTCAGGCTTATAGCAGAAAGAAATGTGAAGAAAATGAGGCATCTTCCTGGGAAGGCTACAAATCCACCGCCGCCTGGGGACCCCTGAGGTGGGTGGGGGTTGCAGAGGGCAAAGACTAGAACGGATCCAGGACTGAATTCTCTCTGCCCCTCCCGCGATGGCTATAGTTTGGTGCAAGAAATGGAGAGCTTGGTGGGAGGACATGGAGAGGGGCCAATGGTTGAGAATGGGTACCAATTAGGATCTCCGAGGAGGCAGGCTATCGGGCTACGTCTGATGGAGAGAGAGTGCGGGGGAGGAGGATGGCCAGGAAATAGCCTGATCCCTGCAGAGCGGCTGGAGGAGGGCACAGCCTGAGATCCTGGGATGGGGTGGCGGATCCCTTAAAAGAGCCAGGCCTGTGCCCTCTGTACCTCTTCTCCACCTTCCGTCCATTTTAGAGCCGGAAATGGTGGGCTGCGGGGGGCCGGGGCCGGGGGGGGGGGGGGGGGGGGGGTAGCGATCGGGAGGTGCTGCAGAGGAGTCGGACTGAGGTTCAGTCTGGAGACCAGCTCCCTACTACGGAGGAGTGGTAGCTGAACTATGGAGGGTTGAGAGGAGGCAACATGGACCAAAAATTTTACTGAGTTTGGAAATGATTTGTCTCTTGCATTGCAGAAAAATATGTATGTGGAGAGGAAGAGGGTGGCAGGAATGTTTGGGACATTTCTGCCCTGCCCCCTGACTCTACCATCACCTTTTTTAGAGAAGTGATGGGCTTTTTTACTATCTGGGCACCCTGGGGTAGGGAGTTTGGAAGGCAGAGACCTGAGCACAGCAAGATCTGCCTTCTGAGCATCACTTTTCTGAACTTAACTCATTTTAGTACAAGAAAAAGTGAGATAGAAATTTGGGAGGAGGATTCAGAAACAGAAACACTTTAGAAATAATCTTTCTCTGCCATTGCCCCGTGATAGAAAAATGGAAGCTGTTAAGGAGGGACTGCAGAGGGGATCAGAGATGCAAGGGAAAGTGCAAGGGGGGTCAGGAGTTTGGAAAGTTTTGACAACTAGAATACAGACTCAGTGTCCTTGTTGCCAGTCATTCACTTCTCAGTCCCTCATTCACCATCTGTCTTCTGTCTCTTTACAGGTCTTCAGGTTTGTGGTTGCAAGCACCAACCCAGGCAAGAAGAGGAAAGACCTGCAGGCTCAGTGCAGGTCAGTAGGAAAGCACAACTTCCCCAGGACGCCTGGGAGTAGGAGTGACTTAAACCTGAGCAGAAGTTGGGGAGGACACTATCTGCCACCCCTCCTCCAAGCCTTCCTATTGCAGTATCAGAATACATGGCCTCTGTCAGGACCTTAAGGGAACATGGTGCTTTATGGCTGGTGAGGATAAAAGAGAGAGAAAAGGAAGTGAGAGATGGAGATGTGGTATCTGTGAAGCCCCTTAAGGATATTAGAGTAGCCCTGAAATCTGAGAACTGGTCATTGTTCTGTTGTGTCTGAAACTAGCCAGAATTCTTGCAGGTCAGTGTAAGTTGGGACTACCCAGTTAGAATTGTATGGATATAGCCAAGGCCAGAGCAAAGTTAAGGGACAAATCTGCTCTTACACACTTCTCAGCACACCCCACTGAAATGTAAAGGAAGATAGAAATTTTTGCAAGGTTGGCTCATGCAAACATTTATGAAGTGGGAAGGAAAGGAAAAAACTGTATAAATGGGAGTGTACCTGGAAGTTGGGACACAGTGAGGCAAACCCTAAATCATAAAGGCAGATACTATCAGGTGTCAGGACCTATATTTAATCACCTAAGTTCTGTATTCTTTGTCTCCTTTTTGTCTCCTAGGACAAGCAAAGGAGGGGACATCTCAACATGGAAAAACTCTACAATGAAAATGAAGGAAAGCAGGAAAGCAAGGGAAAGCCAGAAGATGAAGTAGATACAGAAGATGAAGGAAAGTCAGATGAGGAAGAAAAGCCTGAAGTGGAGGGGAAGCCAGAACATGAGGGACAGCTCCAGGACCAGGGACAGCCAGATGATGCGGGGAAGCAAGAAAAGCAGGGCATGTCTGAAGAAGAGGGAAAAGCACGCGGTGAGGGCAAGTCAGAACCCCAGGCAAAGCCAGGGAGTGAGCTGCGGGCTGCCAAGAAGGGCCAGGCTGAAGATTATGTGCCTTGGAAAGCAAAATGAAAAACAGACAGGGGGACAGACGATTCCCCCAAGGACTATCAGGAGGACTTACAGGAAAGGCATGTGGGCAGTGAGGAGATGAGAGAATGTGGAAATGTGTCAGGGGCTCAGGAAGAGCTTAGGAAAAAACAGAAAATGGGTGGTTTTCATTGGATGCGAAGAGATGTGCAGGATCCATTCACCCCGAAGGGCCAACGGGGTGTCAGGGGAGTGAAGGGCGGAGGTAGGGGCCAGAAGGACTTAGAAGATGTTCCATATGTTTAACGCCCTCGGCCTTCAATTCTGATTTCTCTGATGAGAATATTGCCGACCCTGCTTTCCATGGCAACTATTTGCCAGGCCATGTGCTTTAACTTTAAGCTGATAGTTTGCGTTAGGTGTCACTCTTGTTGCCAGCAGCCTTTTGATCCAACTACAGCACTCTGTTTCAGTAGGGGATTTCCACCCATGTGCATGGAAGAGATGTCCATGGTACTTTGTAAAATAATAATAAAAAAGCAGTTTGCAGAACCGCATATACAGCATCAGCCCATTTTTGAAAAAAAAAGTTACATAATACATCCATGCACAGGGAAAACTATGAAACTGAGTAGATCAAAAGAGAAATAATGATTTTCTCCGTGTGGTGACAGGAGATTATGCTTTCTCTCATCTGTTCATTTCCCATACCCCAAAAACATACTACTTTTGTCATAAAATAAATAATAAAATATTTTTAAATATAGGAAAATACATACCAAGCAATCGAAATAACTGTTCAGTGAGTTTATGAAGAAAGTGGAGACACTTCAAATTCCTGTTGTCAGGATGTGAAATTATGTGTAAAACTCACATTACCTGTGGGACTTGAAGCTGGAGGAATCAACCAGGCATTTATTATGGATCCATTGCTGTAAGGGACAGTCTTGTCATCCGTGAAATGGGGATAAAACTTGCTTTCCAGGGCTGGCAATATCTGATGAGATACTGAGTGTGTGAGCTGTGTTGGGCTGGCTCCTACCTCTCCCCTGTATCAGCAGGACCAGGACCCTGTCAGAAGTTTGGAGGATGGTGAGGGAGTTCTCACCTGTGCCACGGAATAAGTCCAGACAGCTGAGAGGTGGGTGCCATTCTCTCTTGCATAATGCCATGTCTCATGGGCCCTGCACCCTCCTAAGGGCCCACTGCTCCTGATGGGCTGGAATCCTCAAGGTAACAAAGCGCCTTTGATTTCCCTGGGTTCCCTGATGAGTTGAATCCCTGTTATGTTCCCTACTGAACTGCGGAGAAGGTCCCTCTTCTCACGTTATAGTTTTATTAATCCTGACATGAAATGTAGAAAAATGCTTTGTAAAATCTATATTAATATATTTTTCAGGCATTAGAATTACCCCACTAGACTTGCCCTTTTCAAAGCAAAGAATTCATCTTACTCATTTTGGTACCCACAACATAAAATAGAAGCTTAAAAAATCAATACATTAATTATCAAGTCAGAAGGCCTCAATTCTTGGCCCAGTTCTTGGCCTGATTGAATACATTGCCTTGAGCATGTCATTGCATTCTTTAGCAACTGAAACTTGCCATTCCAAAAGGAACACAGCAGGAGATTATACCAACATTCATTGCTAAATGATTTTAACATTGGATATAGTAGTATTTCTCGAAGTTTTCTAGCTACCAGCAGATTACCTGGACCCAAATCACCTACCTATCTTGAAAATGAAGAATCCTGGCTCCCACCTCAGATCCAATGTATCAGAATCTCTTTGGACCTGTCCTTACAATGTCTGTGTTTTTGTCCTTTGTTTTAGTTCCTTTTAATTTTTATCAAATGGACATATGTACACAATTTGAAAATCAAATAGTGTAAAATAATTTATTATCAAAAACTGCAGTCTGTCTTGCCATTCCATGTTCCCACTCTCCACAGACAACTACCGTATATGTTTTTGGTGACTTCTAGTATTTACTTCCATACTTCTGAATATGTTTAGGTTGCTATTTCTTTCTTTTTTTTAAAACAGATTTATTGAAATGTAATTCACATACCACAAAATTTACCCTCAAAATTGTTCAGCTTCAAAGTGGAATTCAGTGGCTTTTAGTATTTTAACAGAGTTCTGGAACTATCACCATTATCTAGTTCCAGGACATTTTCATCAACCTAAAAAGAAACCCCATAACCATTAGCACACGATAAATAGTGTTTGCATACCCTCTTCCCCCCATCATCTGGCAAACACTGATCTACTTTCTGTCTCTATGGATTTGCTTACTCTAGACATTTCACATAAAAGGAATCACACTGTATATGGCCTTTTCTGTCTGGCTTCTCTCATGTAGCATAATGTTTTCAAGTTTCATCCATATTCTGGCATGTACCAGTACTGAACATTCATGTACATTTTTTTTGCCTTTTAAAATAAACTCTTGAGAAGTCAAAATATAAAATTTCCAAATACAGAAATGATGGTTCTGCCATAATTTATTATGTACACAACCTCAGAGTATACTAATGATTCTGTCCAAATTTGCTTTAACTTCGTTTGAACGCTTTGATTTCTTTTATGAGGAGATACTTTAAGTTTATTTGTTTTGTGTCTGGTTTAAAGAAAACACAAGTGTGTAGTATTTGACATTATAGTTAATTATTTTTGTTGGAAGAAGCAAAGATAATTTTTTTCAAATCTTCCTCTTTTAAATAAAATTTTGTTTATACCTCATTTATTGAGATATAATTGACATGTATCACTGTATAAGTTTAAGGTGTACAGCATAGTGATTATACTTACATATATTATGAAATGACTACTGCAATGTTTAATTCATACCTATCATCTCATACACAGTAAGAAAAAAATAAAAAAATTTCTCCTTGTGATGAGAACTCTTAGGCTTTATTCTCTAAACAACATACATGTCATACAACAATATGTCATACAACTTTTTGTGTATAAACATGTTTTTAATTTTCTTGGGTATATACCTAGGAGTGGAATTGCTTGGTCATGTAGTAACTCTATGTTGAACTTTTTAAGGAACTATAAAATTGTTTTCCAAAGCAAGGGTGGCATTTGCTAATCCTATCAGCAGTGTACAAAGGTTCTAATTTCTCCATATTCTCACCAACACTTGCCATTGCTTGTAGTTTTTATTATAGCCATCTTAGCGGGTATGAAGTGAAATCCCATTATGGTTTTGATTTGCATTTTCCTAATGGCTAATGATGTTGAGCATCTCTTTATGTGTATCTTGGCTATTTGTGTATCTTTATTGGAGAAATGTCTATTCAAATCCTTTGTCCATTTTTAAATTGGGTTGGGTTTATTTTTTGTTATTGTTGAGTTGTAAGAGTTCTTTGCTTATTCTGGACACAAATCCCTTACCAGATGTATGACTTGCAACTGCTACTTCTTGACTTGTTAACTTCACTCACTATCTATTGACTTTTTGATAAGATAATTTAGTTTTCTCTTACCATCATAATCCCCACTATCTATTGCCTGCCCTCAATGATTTACCACATATAACATGTATTTCAATAAGCATTCCAGTGATTCAGCTGCTTAACTCTGAGGACCTTTGGGTGCATTTGTCTGGTTAGGCTAAGCTTATATTATGATAGCTACCAACCTCAAAACATCAATGGCTTAATACAACAAAGGTTTATTTCTCAAAATTCATGAGGATTAAATATGGAGAGGTTCCCCAGAGATCCAGACTAATCATGATACTACTGCAACAAAGGAAAGAATACATGGAGACCTCACACTAATTATTCTACACTGTGGTCTAGAAGTGATATAAATCAGTGATATTCACAGTCCATTTTTTTTCATATTTCTAGTTCTTTTAATTATGACAAGCAATTCTGAAAGAAGTATTATTTCACTCTCCAGCACCATGTGACTGAAGTGAGGCTCAAAGAGTGTAAGTGATTTATGCAAGATCACACACCAGTAAAGGGAGGAGTCTAGATTGGAACCTAGATTTATTTGGCTGAAGGTGATAATGCTTAACCAGTTTGTTTTCCTAAGCCCAATGATTTGAATTTTATTTTCACCTTTTCCCCAATCAATCCTTTAGGATGTTAGTGGTAATGGTTTTTCAGATTACAGACCTAAAGAGTAAGGCTCACAATGGCATTTCTTCCTCCACCATTAATGCCTTAAAAAGGCATTTCATGCCAATTCACAGCTTAACTGCTTTGGCCCCCAAATCGTGAGCCGTGCCTACAGTGCACATGGGTATTCAGATGGGTGGTAACACTTGCTTTCTCCTGAGTTGAAGACCATACGCCTTGGCAAGTTCTCTTTGCCTGGGGTCTCCTGTACTTTTGGATCTGGGCTGACACAAACATCAGAAGCACTGCACCAGGCAGATACAGAACTGAAGTCATCACAAAATCACAAAAAAAGACTTAGGCACAATCAAGGTCCTTCTGGGAGTATAAGCTAGGTTGGTTGGGGTCATTGTCCTAACTATATCCCCACCCTTACTGTTCCTGGGGTTATTTCACTGGACTCTGAGAGAAAGATTCCACCTTTCTACTTTAAACCCAAATTACCTGGTCAAACCCAGGTTGTAGTTGACTCTGAAAGGGAATAATATTTTAAATTTTTATGCTATGGAGTTTTATTTCTATTCCTACAAAATTTTCCTTCATACCTCAAAGAGAAAAAGGACAGGAAAAAATACAAAGCTTTATGACTGACAACGAAGAGAGTTTCGGTCATTGGAAATTATTAAACCTAGTAGTACCTGTTCATGGTGAGCCAACAGACAGTGGCCAATATTACTAAGGACAGCCATATAATAAGATATTTACTTTGCTTCTCCATCACTATCCTCTCAAATACAAGAAATGCTTTGGGGATAAGAAGGGAAATGTTCCTGAGAATAGAACCCAACTCCCAGTCCACTGCAAGTCACTAGAGCAAAAGAGATTGTGGAAACAAAAGGGAACTTCAAATCAAATGTTATATTTAAGCTGTAAAATAAACAAGACAACTTTTGTTTTAAGGTCTAAACAGAGAGCTGAAAAGAATGCCACTCACACTTATAACAGGGAAAAGTGTTGGATAAACTGTGAAACAATAAATTTTTAAAAAACCATTAGAGAACTGAGATCACGGGGAAACAATTACCCCGAATCTAGAGAGAGACTCATGGAGGGAGAAATAGGACCCAAGCATTTGCTTATCTGGGATAGACACCACTAAACAATATGTAGACCAGTAAGAAAATTTAGCTAGAAATTGCTAATAAAGTTCTAAAAACTGAGTGAGGGCTAGCATGAGAGCTTGAATTCTCTGAGGGCCACAGACATAAAGGGGCTTGCACTCACTTTCAGGCTTTACTCCAGAAACTCCATTAGGTGTTCTCATAGAAATCAAAGAAAATCTGAGAAAGTTTGCCTCATAGTGCCAGCTAAGAGAGGGAGACAGCAGTCACTGCTGAAATTCCAACCAGACATATTTCCCCTAGTAAATGAAAGACTTAATCTACAGGAAGGACAACAAAGCTCATATCCTGAAGGCACTTGTAGAAACCCATAGCAGCTAGGGAAAGGAAACAGAAAAACAAAAGCTCTATGAGGGGCTTGGGGCAGGCATGCATGCTAGGCTTAGCATTATATCTGGAGGATAGGCATGAACATACATAAAGGTGACATCACCAAAACTCAGATTCACAATCCTTGTCTAAGATGAAGACCTGATTAGAACATCAGAGAAAGTCTGTCCCTTTCTTTAACATATCATACATGATTGCCCTGTTTACTCACCCCTACCCCCTCAAAAACTATCTCTGAAAAGGAGCCACATTTACTCCATGAATCTGTGGAGCAACTTATGCCTCAGTGCATTGTCAAAAACAAAAAAGCAATCAACTACCTATTAGTGGAGCTTAACAGCCAACTGTGAAAGAGACAGTAAAGAGAGGACTGCCAAAACTACTGTCATCCAAGAGATACTGTGGGCATACCCAACGCTGTGCCCTCTGAGGCTTCATATAGCAGGGAGGAAGTAGACATTACTAAAATAATTCAGCCAGTCACTAAACAAACAAGCAAGTAATAACAACAGTAAGCTCCAGAGGGAGAAGACCTGTACTCAGAGTTACTAAAATTTATTATTGGAAAATATTGCAAGACATGCAGAGAAACAGGAATGTATGACCCATACCCAGAGAGCAAAGCAGGCAACAGAAAATGCCTATGAAAGTGACCAGATGTTGAATTTAACAAAGACTTCAAAGTAGCCAATATAAATGTGTTCAAATAAAAAAAATAACGGAGAACTTCCAGTCAAGATGGTGGAGTAGGTAAATGCTGGACTTGCCTCCTCTCACAACAACATCAAAATTACAACTAAACTATATAGCATCCGTCATTGAGAATCACCTGAAGTCTAGCTCAATAGAAGTCTTATAACTATAGATATACAGAAGAAGCCACGTTAAGATAGGTAGGAGGGACTGTGAGCTATGCCGGCTACCACCAGCACAGCCCATCCTGCACCCAGAGCTCCCGCCGGTTCACCAGAACTAGTTGGGCTTATTGCATAAAGATGACAGAAGTAGAAAAAGAGCACAGATGGTCATTCATTGGGGAGTTTATATGATTCAGGCCAATGGTGCATATCACTTCCACTTACATCTGTCCTGTGAGCACACCTATACTGTGCAGGAGGCTGGGGCATGTCATCTAGATCTCCATCCAACACAAAGAGACCACTGACTTGGACCTAGCTTAAGAGGCACAAGGTTCAACATACCCAGAGGCCAACTCCAGACCATACAAGAGTACTACTGGGTTTGACATACGAGTGACACACCCAGAGGGAATTCTCTACAGGCACAAGAGCCCATAGAGGCCAAGCCACATTTAAGTGGTCAACTCTCACACAGCAGAACACCCTGCAGTGGGCAGAGCCAAGTCTCACAACTAGTCAGCCAAGGAGTTAACCCCACCTACTCACAAGCGAAAAGCAATTAAAGATCTTCTTTAACAGGACAATATACACAACAGAGTGAACTTTGGAGTGAACTTTGGAGCACACGCAGAGGAGAAGAACAAAGTAGTGCAAGTCAAATAAAAGGACACGTACTACATAAGATAACCCAGCAAGAACTAAGAACTCTAGGGAATCTACCCCATACATCGAAGCAAACATAGAGAATCAGCCAGAATGGGGAAACAAAGAAACATTTCCCAAATAAAAGAACAGAAGAAACCTCCAGAAATGGAACCAAATGAAACAGAGGTAACCAACCTATCAGAGACAGAGTTCAGAACACTGATGATAAAATGTTTAAGGAACTTAGAGATGACATAAAGAAGGATGTAGAAATCATAACGAACAACCAGTTAGAACTAAAGCACACAATTACCGAAAAAAAGAACTCACTTGAAGGACTTAACAGCAGGTTAGATGAAGCAGAGGATTGAATCATTGACTTAGACGACAAGTTAGCAGAGATCACCCAAACAGAACAACAGAAAGAAAAAAGAATAAAAAACAATGAAGATGGTTTAAGAAACCTCTGGGATAACATCAAGCGCAACAACATGCGCATCATAGGAATACCAGTAAGTGAAGAGAGGAAGCAAAGGATTGAGAACATATTTGAAATAATAATGTCCAAAAACTTCCCTAACCTGATGAAGTAAACCAACATACAAGTCAAGGAAGTGCAGAGAGTTCCAACCAGGATACACCCAAACATGTCCATACCAAGACATTATAGGTAAAATGGCAAAGGTTAAAGATAAAGAGAGAATCCTAAAAGCAGCAAAAGAAAGGCAGAGGGTTACATACAAGGGAACTCCCATAAGACTATCAAATGACTTTTCTACAGAAACATTGAAGGCCAGGAGGGAGTGGCAGGAGATACTCAAAGTGATGGAAAACAAAGGCCTACAACCTAGATTGCTTTATCCAGCAAGGCTATCATTTAAAGTTGATGGAGAGATAAAGAGCTTCCCAGAAAAGAATAAGCTAAAGGAATTTATTACCACCAAGCCAGCATTGCAAGAAATACTAAAAGGACTTCTGTAAATAGAAGAAAGATGAAAACAATCTAACTACAAATTTAAAAATGGCAATAACTATGTACCTATCAATAATCACTTTAAATGTAAATGGATTAAATGCTCCAATCAAGAGACATAGGGTGGCTGAGTGGATAAGAAAGCAAGACCCTTGTATATGCTGTATACAAGAGACTCACCTCAGATCAAAAGACACACACAGGCTGAAAGTGAAGGGTTGGAGTAAGATATTTCATGCAAATGGAAATGAGAAAAAAGTTGGTGTTGCAATACTTATATCTGACAAAATAGATTTTAAAATGAAGAACATATTAAAAACAAAGATGGGCACTATACAATAATAAAGGGATCGATCCGACAAGAGGACATAACCCTAGTAAACATCTATGCACCCAACATAGGAGCACCTAAATATATAAAACAGACATTGACTGAGATAAAGACAGAGATCAACAGTAACACTATTATAGTAGGGGACTTCAACACACCTTTGACAACAAGGGACAGGTCTTCCAGACAGAAAATCAATATGTAAACAACAGCCTTAAATGCCACATTTCAGAGCATTTCACCCCAAAGCTGCAGAATACACGTTCTTCTCAAGCGCACATGGAACATTTTCCAAGATAGGCCACAAAACAAGTCTTGATAAATTTAAGAAAATTGAAATCATACCAATTGTCTTCTCTGACCACAGTGCTATGAAATTAGAAATGAACTACAGGAAAAAAACTGGAAGACACACCAATTCATAGAGGCTGAATAACATGTCACTAAATAATTAATGGGTCAACCAGGAGGTCAAGGAAGAAATCAAAAGATATCTTGAGACAAATAAAAATGAAAACATGATGACCCAAAATCTATGGGATGCTGCAAAAGCAGTCCTAAGAGGGAAATTCATAACATTGCAGGCCTACCTAAAGAAACAAGAAACATCACTAATCAACAGTTTATCTTCACACTTAAGGGATCTGGAAAAAGAACAGCAAAATAAGCCCAAAGGGAGTACAAGGAAGGAGATAATAAAGATCAGAGCAGAAATAAATGAAATAGAAACAAGAAAAACAATACAAAAGATCAATGAATCCAAGAGTTGGTTCCTAGAGAAGATAAACAAAATTGACAAACGTTTAGCCAGACTCATTAAAAAAGAGAGAGAGAGGACCCAAATTAATAAAATCAGAAATGAAAAAGGAGAAGTGACAACAGACACTGCAGAAATACAAAATATTTTAAGAAATTACTATGAGCAACTATATGCCACCAAATTTGACAATCTGGAAGAAATGGACAATTATCTAGAGGCATACAACCTTCCAAGGCTAACTCAAGAAGAAATAGAAAACCTGAATAGACTGATTACCACCAGGGAAATTGAATCAGTAATCAACATTCTCTCAACAAACAGAAGCCCTGGCCCAGATGGCTTTACAGGTGAATTTTACAAAACATTCAAAAAAGAATTATCACCTATTCTTCTCAAGCTCTTCCAAAAAATCCAGAAGGAGGGAAGACTCCCAAATGCTTTTTAAGAAGACACTATCACCCTGATCCCAAAATCAGACAAAGACACCACAAAAAAAGAAAACTGCAGGTCGAGATCTCTAATGAACATAGATGCAAAAATCCTCAACAAAATATTAGCGAACAGAATTCAGCAATACATTAAAAAGATCATACACCATGATCAAGTGGGATTCATCCATGGTATGCAAGCGTGGTTCAACATCCACAAATCAATTAATGTGATACACCACATTAACAAAATGAAAAATAAAAATCACATGATAATATCAATAGATGCAGAGAAAGCATTTGATAAAATCCAGCAGCCTTTTATGATAAAAACCCTTAAGAAATTGGGAATAGAGGGATCACATCTCAACATAATAAAGGACATATATGGTAAACCCACAGCTAACATCATACTCAATGGGGAAAAGCTAAAACCATTCCCCTTAAGATCAGGAACAAGGCAAGGTTGCCCACTTTCTCCACTTCTATTCAACATAGTGCTGGAAGTTCTAGCCACAGCAATCAGACAAGAAAAAGAAATAAAAGGCATCCAAATCAGTAAGGAGGAAGTAAAATTGTCATTATATGCAAATGACATGATGTTATATAGAGAACCCTAAAGACTCCACCAAGAAACTATTAGAGCTGATAGATGAATTTAGTAAAGTAGCAGGATACAAAATTAATATTCAGAAATCAGTTGCATTTGTATATATGAATAATAAAACATCAGAAGGGGAAATTTAAAAAAGCAATCCCATTTAAAATTGCTCCAAAGACTGTAAAATACCTGGGAATAAATTTAACCAAAAAGTAAAAGATCTGTACGCAGAAAATTATAAGACGCTGAAGAAAGAAATGAAAGAAGATACAAATAGATGGAAACACATACCATGTTCACGGATAGGAAGAATTAATATAGCTAAAATGTCCATACTGCCTAAGTTAATATACATATTCAACGCAATTCCTATCAAACTACCAACGACATTTTTCACAGAAATAGAACATATAATCCTAAAATTTATATGGGACCATAAAAGACCCCGGATATCCTCAGCAATCTTGAGAAATAAGAACAAAGTGGGAGGTATAACAATACCTGACATCAAATTATACTACAAGCCTACAGTAATAAAAACAGCATGGTACTGGCATAAAAATAGATACATAGATCAATGGAACAGAATAGAGATTCCAGAAATAAATCCATGCCTATATGGCCATTTAATATACAACAATGGAAGCAAGAATGTATGGTGGAGTAGACAGTCTATTCAATAAATCGTGCTGGGAAACCTGGACACACACATGCAAAAAAATGAAGCTGGACCACCTCCTTACACCATATACAAAAATAAATTCCAAATGGCTCAAAGACTTAAATGTAAGATCTGAAACCATAAAATTCCTAGAATAAAATATAGGAAGAAACTTCACAGACATTACCCAGGGTAAGATTTTTACTGATATATCCCCTTTCGTGAGGGAAGTAAGAGAAAAAATAATTTGTGGGATTACATCAAACTAAAAAGTTTTTTCACAGCAAAGGAAACCATCAATAAAACAAAAAGGGATCCTACTGAATGGGAAAAGATATTTGCCAATGATATATCTGATAAGGGGTTAATATCACAAATTTATAAAAAACTCACTCAACTCAACTCCAAAAAAACAAACAACCCAGTTAAAAAATGGGAAGAGGACATGAAGAGACATTTTTATATAAAAGACATACAGATGGCAAACAGACATATGAAGAAATGCTCAACCTCACTAACCATCAGAGAAATGCAAATAAAAACCACAATGAGATACCACCTCACCCCAGTCAAAATGGCTATCATCAATAAATCAACAAACAACAAGTGCTGGCGTGGATGTGGAGAAAAGGGAACGCTTGTGCACTGTTGGTGGGATTGCAGATTGGTGCAGCCACTATGGAAAACAGTATGGAGGTATCTCAATAATCTGAAAATGGAACTATCTTATGATCCAGCAATTCCACTCCTAGGTATCTATCCAGAGAAATCAAAAACTCTAATTCAAAAATCTTTATGCACTCCTATGTTTATTGCAGCACTATACACAATAGCCAAGACATGGAAACAACCAAAATGTCCACCGGTAGATGACTGGATTAAATAACTGTGTTATATTTATACAATGAAGTATTACGCAGCCATGAAGAAGAAAGAAATCTTACCATTTGCAAGAACATGGATGGACTTAGAGAACATCATGTTAAGTGAAATACGTCACACAGAGAAAGACAAATACCATATGATCTCACTTATATGTGGAATCTAAAGAAAAGAATAAGTGAATGAACTAATCAGAAACAGTTTTGAAGGTGAGGGGATTAGAAAACAGTCGGTAACCACAAGATGGCCACGGGGTTTTGAAAATTAATTTGGGGAATGTAATCAATAATGTTGTAAAGATTTTGTAGGGAATCCGATGGACACTTGTCCCATTTGGGAGACCACCTCAGGGATGATGTAGATGCCTGATCACTGCACTGTACACCTGAAGCTGAACAATAATGAATGCCAACTATAATTTTATATATAGTGGAGTGCAGCATTAGAGACAGTGGAAATGTAATGGCTCTGTGCGATGTCAGAGGGACAGTGGATGCGGGGAGGGAGGTTCACACACTGTGAGGGATATAAACGATAAACGTCTAAGTATTACTTTGTCTTGTGTATCTGAAACTAATAAAAAAAAGAATAAGTGAATGAACTAATCAGAAACAGTTTTGGAGACATAGAAGAAAAACTGAGGGTTGCTAGATGGGAGGGGTGGTGGTGATAAGGGGGAAGGTGAGGAGATTAGAAAACAGTCAGTAATCACAAAATGGCCTTGGGGTATTGAAAATTAATTTGGGGAATGTAATCAATAATGTTATAAAGATTTTGTAGGGTATCCGATGGACACTTGTCCCATTTGTGAGACCACCTCAGGCATGATGTAGATACCTGATCACTGCACTGTTCACCTGAAGCTGAAGCTGAACAATAATGAATGCCAACTATAATCATATATATATATATATATATATATATATATATATATATATATATATATATATATATATATATATATATATGTATATACTTACAAGAAGCGGAGTACAGCATTAGGAATAGAGACAGTGGAAATGTAATGGCTCTGTGCGATGTCAGAGGGATAGTGCATGGGGGGAGGGGTTCACACAGTTTGAGGGATATAAATTGTAAATGTCTAAGTATTACTTTGTGTTGTGCACCCGAAACTAATAAAAAAAATAAAAAATAAATAAAAATAAATAAACAGAAAACAACAACAACAATAAAAAAAAACCAAGAAAAAAAAAAGATAGGTAGGAGGGGCTGAGATGCATAACAGACTGGTCCCACAGCTGCATGTGACAATTAAAAATTGGGAGGGATATCTCAGCTGCAGAGGTTCTCCCTGAGGAGTGAAGGATCCCAGAGCTACATCACACTCTCCAGCCCAGGACTCCAGTGCTGAGAAGAAAGTTCCCACAACTTCTGGCTGTGAAAACCAGCAGAGATTGTGGCTGAGTGAGATGGAGGATGGCTGGGGTCCCAGGCATCCTTTTACAGGGCACATGCATGAACTTACTCTCTGATGGACTCACTCTCTCTGAGCTCCAGCACTGGGGCAGGAGTTTTAAAGGTATCAGGGACATACATGAAGGAACTGAATTGTCTGGCTCCATGGTGAGGGCTGGAGTGGCAGCTTTCTTCCAGACAGAAGTGCTGAGAGAGGCCATTGTTCAAGGGGCCAATAGGACAACATCAGGCATACCAACATTCACATGATAGGGTTACTAGAAGGAGAAGAGAGAGAGCAAGGAACTGAAGACCTGTTTGAAGAAATAACGATGGAAAACTTTCCTAATCTGGCAAAGGAAATAGAGATACAAGCCCAGGAAGCAAAGAGAGTCCCAAACATGATGAACCCAAAGGAGTCCACACCAAGACACATCATAATTAAAATGCCAAATGTTAAAGACAAGAGAGAATCTCAAAAACAGGAAGATAAAAGCAGTTATTTAACTACAAGGAAGCTCCCATATGACTGTCAGCTGATCTCTCTACAGAAACCTTGAAGGCCCAGGATTGGCACAGAATATTTGAAGTGATGAAAAGCAAGGTCTTACAACCAAGATTACTCTACTTCGGAAAGTTATCATTTAGAATCAGAAGACATATAGCTTCCCAGCCAAGAAAAAGCTAAAGGAGATCATCATCCTCAAACCAGTATTACAAGAAATGTTAAAGGGACTTCTTTGAGAGGAAGACGAAGAAAAAAAAAAAAAGATAAAAAATATAAATAACAAAATGGCAATAACTACATATCTATCAACAATTACTTTCAATGTAAATGGATTAAATGCTCCAATCAAAATATAGGGTGGCTAAATGGATAAGAAAACAAGACCCTTACATATGCTCACCTACAAAAGACTCATTTCAGATTGAAAGACAGACACAGACTGAAAATAAATTAATGGAAAAAGACATTTCATAGAAATGGAAACAAATAAACAAACAAAAAAAGCTCAGATAGTAATACTTGTACCAGACAAAACAGACTTTAAAACAAAGGCTACAATAAGAGACAAAGAAGGACCCAGTAATCCCACTTCTGGGTATTTATCTGAAGAAACCCAAAACACTACTTCAAAAGGACATGTTCATCCATATGTTCATTGCAGCACTATTTACAATAGCCAAGATATGCAGGCAACCTGGGTGTCCATCAATGGATGGATGGATAAAGAGGAAGTGGTTTGTGTATACAATGGAACATTACTCAGCCATAAAAAAGAATGAAATCTGATTTTCAGTCAAGATGGTGTAGTAGGTAAACACTATACTTACCTTCTCTCATGACCACATGAGATTGCAACTAAAGTACAAAACAACAATCATTGAGAATCACCTGAAATCTTGCTGAACCAAATCCCTACAACTGAGGACATACAAAAAAGCTACCTCGAGACTGGTAGGAGGGGCAGAGATGCGGCATGTGCTCATCCCACACCCGCATGTGTCCATTAAAAATTGGGAGGGATATGTTGGCTGTGGAGGTACCCTGGAAGAGCAGGGGTCTCAGCTCGTCTCCAGCCCAGGGATCCAGTGCCAGGGAGAGAAGTCTCCATAATTTCTGGCTGTGAACACCAGTAGATATTGTGACCGAGTGAAAGAGCGTGGCTGGAATCCCAGGCTCTCCTCTTAAAGGAACCTGGCATGTACTTACTCACTGATGGAATCACTGGCTCTGAGTTCCAGTGCTGCAGCAGCAGATGGAGAGGTGGCAGGGATATATGGTGAGCAACTAAGTTGTCTGGCTTCAGGGTAAGGGTTGGATGGGCAGCTTTCTCCTGGACGGAGGAGCTGGTGGAGGCCATTGTTTCTTTGTTGAGCCCTCCCCCTTTCCTGCATGCAGATGCAGGCGGCCACCATATCTGAGTCTCCATCAAGCCAGCTTAGCTAATGCCTTTCATTTGCCAAGCCCTGCTGATTCTAGACCCCACCCCGTCCAACTTTTGGGCATATGCAAGCTGCTTCCAGTGGGTTCTTCATACAAAATGCCTGCCTTGGCTCATGCTACAGACATTCCTAGGGTTTCTCAAAGGTTCACAAAACCCAGACAAGCAGCATCTGGCTCAAGTGTGTCCTGTTCCTCTGGCTGAACAGCCCTAAGCCTGGCACTAGTGGCAGCCGGTCTTGGTTCACGGTTTGGCCTCTCAAGGCACTTCTAAGCATAGCATGAGCAGTGGCCATCTGTGGATTTCTTTGTGGCTCCTGTTGGGTAGCCCTGGGTGGGGCATGGGCTGCAGCTGAACTTGACCTGCAGTGGGTGCCCTCCAGTGTGGCGCCCCCCAGCAGCCACCTTTGAAATGAATTGGAGCATCACCCAGCCACCTCCAATGACACCACATCCAAGTGGCATACTGGGCAGGCACTAGAGCCCTGCTGAGGCGTATCATACTCTGTAGGGTCAGTCTTTGCACAACAGCTCATCCACTGTAGTCACAGCCAGTCCTCACAACCAATGAGCCCAGAGTCAATTCCTTGCATTGATGTACAAATAGCAACCAAGGCTCAACTATAACAGGAGGGCACACACAATCAACAGAAGGGACACACCTGGAGTGCATGGCTCAAGTGACCAGGAAGATTGTGCCACTGGGCCCCACAGCACACCTACTACATAAGGTGACTGAGACATAGCAGCCCTACCTAATACACAGAAAGAAATACAGAGAGGCAGCCAAATGGGGAGACAAAGAAACATATCCCAAATAAAAAAACAGAACAAAGCTCCAGAAAAAGAACTAAGAAAAGTGGAGACAGGTAATCTACCAGATGCAGAGCTCCAAACACTGGTTATAAGACTGCTCAGTGATGTCAGCGAGAATGTCAACAATGAGGATACATAAAAATGGAGATAGAAAATATAAAAAAGAACCAATCAGAAATAAAGAATACAATAATGAAAATGAAGAGTACATTACAGGGAATCAACAGTAGATTAGATGAAGTAGAGGATCAAATCAACAATATAGAAGATAAGGTAACAGAAAACACCTAATCAGAAAAGAAAAAAAAAATCCAAAAAATTGAGAATTTCAGGGGCCTCTGGAACAACCTCAAGTGTACCAACTATCATATTATAGGGGTACCAGAAGGATAAGAGAGAGAGAGCAAGGAATTGAAAAACTATCTGAAGAAGTAATGACAGAAAACTTACCTAACCTGGCAAAGGAAATAGATATACAAGCCCAGGAAGCACAGAGTGCCAAACAAGATGAACCCAAACAGGTGAAACACTAAGACACATCATAATTAAAATGCCAAAGGTTAAAGACAAAGAGAGAATCTGAAAAGCAGCAAGAGAAAAGCAGGTAGTTACCTAAAAGTGAGCTACCATAAGAACGTCAGCTGATTTCTCAACAGAAACTTTGCAGGCTAGAAGGGTTTGGCAGAAATATTCAAAATAATCTAAAAGCACCTACAACCAAGATTATACTACACAGCAAAGCTAACATTTAGAAAGGACAGATAAGGAGCTTCCCAGACAAGAAAAAAGCTAAAGGAGTTCATCACCATCATACCAGTATTACAAGGAATCTTAGAGGAATTTCTTTATGATGAAAAAATTAAAATAAGAATAATAAAATGACAATAACTACATGCCTATCAACAATTACTTTCAATGGAAATGGATTAAATGCTCCAATGAAAATATAGGAGAGCAGAATTGATAGGAAAACAAGACCCTTATATATACCGCTTACAAGAGACTCATTTCAGATCTAAAGACACACACAGACTGAAAGTAAAGCGATGGGAAAAAATATATTTCATGAAAATGGAAACAAACAAACAGCCGGGGTAGGAATACTTATACCAGACAAAATAGACTTTAGAACAAAGATTAAGAAGACATCATTAAAATGGCGGCGTGAGGCGAGCCTCTGGAAATCTCCCCTGGAATTTACAATAAATCGAACAACTATAACTCCACAAAGGGCTCGCTGCACAGCAGACAGGCAAGACGAAGAGGCCCACTACTGAATTCACCTAACAGTGGGCAAATTGCGCGAGCAGGTTAGGAGGGAAGGGAGAAGTGCGGAGATGGAGCCACGTGGGCAAAGGACACAGACCTAGCTCAGTGCTATGAGCTCGCTGCATCCCGGAACTACCACAGCTGCGGGAGACGGAAGAACTCGGACTGCTAGGGCTCCGTTTATGGCCCACAGGGCTGAGGGGGCAGCATATAACACGGCTGAACACAACGCTCACGGCAGAGACCTCGGAGAAAAGACTGAGGGAAAAAGGCTGAAAACAGTGGTTTAAGCCCTCACTGCTGAGCAGAGAACGGAAGCCTTAGGCACTGACACTAGCCACCCCCTCCCTAGCCACCCAGAGCTCACCCCGCCCCCACCTGCCCAATGCTAGAAACAGAACAGTAGCAGTGACAGATCAAAAGAACAGAATATTTGGAGTTCTGAGAACTGTGGTCCCCAGACACAGATACACAGCACAACTAGTTCCGGCAAAGGGGAGTGAGCTGTGGAAGCAGGACTGGTTGTGGTGGTGGTCGCCACCATTGCTCTGGGCCACCTCTCACAACTCAGCCTGCCCCTGTCCCCACCTATCTGGGCGGATCCCTGCAGGAGTAAACAGAACTGCTGAAACACACAGGCTCTGAATTTGGTGCAGGAAGAGCTTTGGAACTTCAAAAGCTCTCCGCATCCTTACACGGACGCAGCGCCCTATGACCCAGGCCAACTGTTAACAGAGGAGAAGCCCGCCTTCCAGGGAATCCCCCCACTGTGTGAGAAGCTGGAATAGTGCAGAGAAAACATAACACTACAGTGTGTGAGAGAAAAAAGGGCTGCAGTTGGAGAGAAAATGAAACATTCCACCATCTGTCGTGCGAGGAGTCATGCGGTTTCTCTGCTCCCGCTCCCTGCACAAGAACACAGGTGTCGTGCAGGGCAGCCTGTGGGGTCTCTACTCCCGCTCCCCACATAAGAATGCAGGATGTGGCCAGGCCCAAAAGGAACACCCACAGAGCCATAGTTAGGGAAGTCATACCACTATGGTCTCACTGGAGGCTGGGTTCACAGGACGTGCGACCTGCTGTCCGCTTTTCTGTCAACCGACCGACAACTCTCCTCCACTCTCCTCGACTCTCCTCCATAGATGCAACAGTTATATTAGTGGCCAATTGCTCAATGGTTACAGCTGACGGCCAACCAGCCACAGCTGATGGCCATCTACCACCCGAGCTAGCACCCCTCCATATGAGGCCAAGAGCCTGGAAACTACTCTTTGGGGCTCTGTCCCCACACCATCACGTACTGGAAAACGAAAGAAAGACCTCTTCCTGTCAAGCTGTTGCAGAACCCACTCCTGTAGATGTCTAGGAAGAGAAATAATAAATCAGTAATTGCAATGAATAACGAAGGCAACAAGACAGCTCAGAAAGAAAGTGAAAAGTCTCCAGAAAAGGAACTTAAAGATATGGAAATACGTGACTTAAATGACAGAGATTTCAAGGTTGTAGTTCTGAACAAACTCAACGAGATGCAAAAAAATACAGAAAGGCAATTTAATGAACTCAGAAACACAATCAAAGAACAACAAGAGCATTTTACGAAAGAGATTGAAATTTTAAAAAAGTTCCAAATAGAATTTCTGGAGATTAAGAACTCAACGGAAAAAATCAAGAATGAAATAGCCAATTTAGGAACTAGAGTTGACCAGATGGAGGAAAGAATCAGTGACATGAAGATAGAAACCTGGAAATGACACAGATGGAAGAAGAAAGAGACTTGAGACTTAAAAGAAATGAAAGAACTCTACAAGAACTTTCTGACTCCATCAGAAAGAGCAATGTAAGAATAATGGACATACCAGAAGGAGGAGAAAGAGAGAAGGGAACAGAGAGTATATTCAAATAAATAGTCGATGAGAACTTCCCAAATTTGTGGAAAGAATTGGATCCTCGAATCCAAGAAGCAAATAGAACACCTAATTACCTCAATCCCAACAGGACTTCTCCAAGGCACATTGTATTGAAGCTGTCTAAAACCAAAGAAAATGAAAGGATCCTCAAAGCAACCAGGGAAAAGAAGACAGTAACCTACAAAGGAAAGCACATTAGATTATCATCAGATTTTTCAGCAGAAACTCTACAAGTCAGGAGGGAGAGGAACCAAATATTCAAACTATTGAAAGAGAGAAATTATGAGCCAAGGATAATATATCCAGCAAAGATATCCTTTAGATATGAAGGAGGAATAAAGACCTTTCCAGACATACAGAAGCTGAGGGAATTTTCTAATACACGACCTGCACTACAAGAAATACTAAAGGAGGCTATTCAACCACCATCAACAGGGAGAATTTGTGGCAACCAAAACATGAAAAGGGGGAGAGTAAAGGCTTGAACCTGAATATGGGAATTGAGAAAGTAAGCATGCTGAAGAAAATGGAATACTCTAAATATCAGACTTTCTTTTACATAAACGTAATGGTAACCACTCAAAAAAAATTCCAGAACTGAAATACATACTGAAATAAAAGAAGAAACAGAGGGAAACATAATAGAACACCATCACACAGAAATAATAGACAACAATAAAGAGGCAAAGAAACCATGGAGACACAGCCTTACCAGAAAACTAAAGATAGAATGATAGGAAATCCTCACATATCAATAATCACCCTAAATGTAAATGGACTGAACTCACCAACAAAAAGGCACAGAGTAGCAGATTGGATCAAAAAACTAAACCCAACCATATGCTGTCTCCAAGAGACACATCTCAGCTACAAGGACAAGCATAGACTCAAAGTGAAAGGGTGGAAATTGACACTCCAAGCAAATGGTATCCAGAAAAAATCAGATGTAGCCATAATGATATCAGATAAAACAGACTGCAGGGTGAAAAATATTACAAGAGACACAGATGGACATTTCATGATATTAAAGGGGACTATACAACATGAAGACATAACAGTCATCAGTATTTATGTCCCTAATCAGGGAGCACCGAAATATACCAAACAACTACTAACAGACCTAAAGGGAGAAATTGACCAAAATACAATTATATTAGGGGACTTAAATACATCATTGACAGCTATGGATAGATCATCCAAACAGAAAATAAATAATGAAATAGCAGCCCTAAATGACACTTTAGGTGAAATGGACACAATTGACATTTATAGAGCACTTCATCATACAACATCAGACTATACATTCTTTTCTAGTGTACATGGAATATTCTCAAGGATAGACCATATATTGGGACATAAAATCAGCCTCAGCAAATTTAAGAAGATTGAAATCATACCAAGCATATTCTCTGATCACAAGGCTTTGAAATTGGATATCAACTGCAAAAGAAAGCAGAAAAAACACAAATACATGGAGATTAAACAACATACTTCTAAAGAAGGACTGGGTCAAAGAAGAAAATAGAGGAGAGATCAAAAGATACATAGAAACAAATGACAATGAAAATACATCCTACCAAATTTTTTTTGGATGCAGTCAAAGCACTTTTAAGAGCGAGATTTATATCATTACAGGCCTAGCTCAAGAAACAAGAAAAATCTCAGATAAATAATCTCCTGTTACACCTTAAAGAACTAGAAAAAGAAGAACAAATGAAACTAAGGTCACCAGAAGAAAGGAAATAACAAAAATCAGAGCAGAACTAAATTAAATAGAGAACAAAATGACAATAGAAAAGAAATTAATGTGACAAAGAGCTTGTTCTTTAAAAAGATTAACAAAATTGACAAACTCTTGGCTAGACTCACTAAGATAAAATGAGAAGACACTAATTAACAAAATCAGAAATGGAAAAGAGGAAGTTATCACAGATGCCACAGAAATACAAAGGATCATCCAAGAATACTATGAAGGACTATATGCCACCAAATTCAATAACCTAGAAGAAATGGACAAGTTCTTAGAAACATATAGCCTTCCAAGGCTGAACCATGAAGAACTGGAAAATCTAAACAGACCGATCACCAGTAAGGAAATTGAATCAGTCATCCAAAACCTTCCCAAAAGCAAAAGTCCGGGACCAGATGGCTTCACTAGTGAATTCTACCAAACCTTCAAAGAGGATCTAATACCAATCCTGCTCAAACTCTTCCAAAAAATTGAAGAAGAGACAGTACTCCCTAACTCATTTTATGAGGCCAACATTACCCTGATACCAAAACCTGGTAAGGACAACACAAAAAGAGAAGACTACAGACCAATATCTCTGATGAATACAGATGCAAAAATCCTAAACAAAATTCTAGCAAATCGAATACAACAATGCATTAAAAAGATTATTCATCACGACCAAGTGGGGTTCATCCCTGGGGCACAAGGATGGTTCAACATATGAAAATCCATCAATGTGATACATCACATAAACAAAATAAAGGACAAAAATCATATGATTATATCAATTGATGCAGAAAAAGCATTTGACAAGATACAACATCCATTTATGATTAAAACACTTAATAAAATAGGTATAGAAGGAAAATACCTTAACATAATAAAGGCCATATATGACAAACCCTCAGCTAATCTCATAATTAATGGTGAAAAACTGAAGCCCTTTGCTCTACGTTCAGGAACACGACAGGGCTGTCCCCTATCACCTCTGCTTTTCAACATAGTGTTGGAAGTCCTTGCCAGAGCAATGAGGCAAGAGAAAGAAATAAAAGCGATTGAAAGTGGGAATGAAGAATTTAAATTATCATTCTTTGCAGATGACATGATGCTATATATAGAAAACCCTAAAGACTCCACCAAAAAGCTATTAGAAACAATCAACGAATACAGTAAAGTTGCTGGCTACAAAATCAACGTACAAAAGTCCATTGCATTCCTATATACTAACAATGAAATCTCAGAAAAAGAAATACAAAAACAATTCCTTTTGCAATTGCAGCAAAAAGAATAAAATACCTAGGAATAAACTTAACCAAGGATGTGAAAGACCTATATGCTGAAAACTATAAGACATTTTTAAAAGAAATTGAAGAAGACACAAAGAAATGGAAAGACATTCCATGCTCATGGATTGGAAGAATCAACATAGTTAAAATGGCCATATTACCCAAAGCAATATACAGATTTAATGCAATCCCCATCAAAATCCCAATGGCATTTTTTAAAGAAATAGAACAAAAAATCATCACATTTGTTTGGAACCACAAAAGACCCCGAATAGCCAAAGCAATCTTAGAAAAAAGAACAATACTGGAGGTATCACACTCCCTGACTTTAGCTTGTAGTACAGGGCTACAATAATCAAAACAGCATGGTATTGGCAGAAAAACAGACACATAGACCAATGGAATAGAATTGAGAACCCAGAAATAAAACCACATAAATATGGACAGATAATTTTTGACAAAGAAGCTGAAAACATACAATGGAGAAAAGACAGCCTCTTCAATAAATGATGCTGGGAGAATTGGAAAGCCACATGCAAAAGAATGAAATTGGACTGCTATCTGTCACCATGTACCAAAATTAATTCAAAATGGATCAAAGATTTAAGCATAAGACCTGACACAATAAACTGCATAGAAGAAAACATAGGTACTAAACTTATGGACCTTGGGTTCAAAGAGCATTTTATGAATTTGACTCCAAAGGCAATGGAAGTAAAAGCTAAAATAAATGAATGGGACTATATGAAATTTAAAAGCTTCTGCACAGCAAAAGAAACCATCGACAAAATAAAGAGGCAACCAACTGAATGGGAGAAGATTTTTGCAAACAGTGCCTCTGATAAGGGGCTAATATCCAAAATATACAAGGAACTCATGAAACTCAACAACAAAAAAAAAACAACCCAATTGAAAAATGGGCAGAGGACCTGAAGAGACATTTCTCCAAAGAGGACATACAAATGGCAAATAGACATATGAAAAAATGCTCAACATCACTAATCATCAGAGAAATGCAAATGAAAACCACAATGAGATATCACCTCACCCCAGTCAGAATGGCTATCATCAACAAGACAAATAGTAACAAGTGTTGGAGAGGCTGTGGAGAACAAGGAACCCCCATACACTGTTGGTGGGAATGCAGAGCATTGCAGCCGCTATGGAAGTCAGTGTTGAGGTTCCTCCAAAAATTACAAATAGAATGACCATATGACCCAGCAATCCCTCTGCTGGGTATCTACCCAAAAAATATGAAAACATTCATGCATAAAGACAAATGTGCTCCAATGTGCATTGCAGCTTTATTTACGGTGGCCAAGACATGGAAACAACCAAAAGTCCTTCGATAGATGAATGGATAAAGAAGTGGTGGTATATATACACAATGGAATACTATTCAGCAGTAAGAAAAGATGAAATAGGACCATTTGTGACAACATGGATGGATCTTGAGAGTATAATGCTAAGCGATATAAGTCAGACTTAAAAAGCAGAGAACCATATGATTTCACCAATATGTGGTATATAAAACTGAAAACAACAAAATAACAATACAAACAAATGAGAAACAAAAACTCATAGACACAGGCAATAGTTTAGTGGTTACCAGAGGGTAAGGGGCAGGGGGTGGTAGACCAGGGTAAAGGGGATCAAATATATGGTGATGGAAGGAGAACTGACTCTGGGTGGTGAACACACAATGGGATTTATAGATGATGTAATACAGAATTGTACACTTGAAATCTATGTAACTTTACTAACAATTGTCACCCCAATAAACTTTAATTAAAAAAAATATTTTACCAAGAACATAAAGAAGAATTAATACAAATTCTCAACAAACTCTTCCACAAATAGAGGAGGAAGGAACACTTCAAAACTTGTTGTAAGACTTATATTACCCTGATACTAAAACCAGTCAAAGACATCACAAAAAACAGAAACTATGGTCTAGTAACTGTTATGAATATAGATGCAAAAGTACTTAATCAAATAGTAGCAAATGAAATCCAGCAACATGTAAAAATAATTCTATATCATAACTGAGTGGTATTTTCCCCGTGAATATTATATTGCTTTAACAGTTGAAAATTGATTAATGTAATACACTATATCAATAGAATAAAAATAAACAATTCATGATCTCCATAGATACAGGAAAAGGGTGTGATGAAATTCAACATTCTCTCATGCTAAAAACATGTAACAAAGTAGGAATAGAAGGAAATTTTCTCAACCTGTTTAAGGGCATGTACAAAATACTGTCAACATCATATTTAGTGGTGAAGGATTGGATGCTTTCCTCCTTAAAATATGGAAGAAAACAAGGATATCCACTCTGACCACTATTCAACATTGTACTAGATGTTCTAGCCAGGGCAATTAGGCAAGAAATTGAAATAGAAGGCACAGGAAAAGGAGAAAACTCTATTTAGCGATGACATGATCTTGTATATAGTATATAATAAGGTATACAATAATAAACTTAAAATTAAAACATGATTTCAGCAATGTTGTAGGGTGCAAGATCAGTACATAAAAACCAATTATATTTGCATACAGGATCAGTGAACAAAAACAAATAAGAAAACAATTCTATTTATAATAGCACAAAAAAGAATAAAATACTTAGAATATAAATTTAATAAAAGAAGGGCAAAACTTATAACCTGAAAACTACAAGTCACTTTTGAATGAAATTGAAGAAGATCTAAGTAAAAGGAGAGGCAACTCATATTTATGAATTGGAAAACTTAATATTATTAAGATAATAATACCCACCATTGATCTACAGATTCAACACAATCACTATCGGAACCCTCGCTGAACATGTTTAGAATTTGACAAATTCATTCTAAAATTTATATGTCATTGCAAGGAACCCTAAATATCCAAACCAGTCTTCGGAAAAAAAAAAGTTGGTGGATTCACACTTGTGATTTCAAACTTACTACTAAGCAACAGTAATCAAGACAATGTGGTACTGGCATGAGGATGGACATATGGATAAATAGAATAGAATTCACAGTCCAGAAATAAACCCATGTTTCTATTGTAAATTGATTTTTTGACAAGGCAATTCAATGGGAAAATAATAGTCTCTGCAACAAATTGTGCTGGAACAACTGGATATTCACATGCAAAAGAATTATGTTTGATACTTACTCGATACTGTACACAACCCACATGTTCTACAACTGGTAAATACATAAAAAAACCACAGTCTATCTGTACAATGGACTACTACTTAGTAATTAAAAGGAACAAACTTCTGATTCATACAACAATTTGTATGCATCTCAAATTACACATCACTACAGATCTCACAGGCATTAATAGGATAAGGGAATACTACAAACAACACTATGAATTAGACAACTTAGATAGAATGGACCAATTCCTTAAAAGACCACAAGTATGAAATGCTACTCAGGAAGAACTAAAACATATAAATTGTCCTATATCTATTAAAGAAATTAAATTCAAGTTAAAAGCCTTCTATCCAAATTATTTCAATGGTAAATTTCAACAATTATTTGATGAAGAAGTAATACCAATTCTGCACAATTACTTCCAGAAAATAGAAGAGGGATAATTTCATAACTGATTCTGTAAGACAAGCATAATCCTAATGCCCAAACCAGACAAAGACATTACAAGAAAATTATAGGCCGATATTCTTCATGAACTTAAATGCAAAACGCCTCAGCAAAATATTAGCAAATTAAACCCAGCGATACACAAAAAGGTGAATACATCCTGATCAAGTGGGATTCATCTAAAAAATGTAAGGCTAGATTAACACTTGAAAATCATTGTGTATATGTACCACAACTTCTTTATCCATTCATCTATCGAAGGACATTTTGGTTGTTTCCATGTCTTGGCCACCGTAAACAAAGCTGCAAAGATGATGTAATACAGAATTGTACACCTGAAATCTATGTAATTTTACTAACAATTGTCACCCCAATAAATTTAATTAAAAAAAAGAAAAAAAAGAAAATCAATCCATGTAATTCACCATGTCAATAGATTAATAAAAATCACATAATCACATTAATAAGTGCAGAAAAAGCATTTTACAGAATTCAACATCCATGCATGATAAAACCTCTTAGCATTAGTGGAATGGAAGGGAACATCCTTCACCCCTCAAAAAAAGGCATCTATAAGAAATCAAGAGCTACCATTATACTGCATGGTAAAAGATTTTTTAAAACCAGGAACAAGGCAAAAATGTCCCCTCCCACCACTCTTACTCAGTGTAGTACTGGAAGTCCTAGTCCATGCAGTAAGTCAAGAAAAAGAAGTAAAAAGCATACAGATTTGGAAAGAAAGAAATAACATGGTGTTCACAGGCAACATGATTGTCTATGTAGAAAATTCTAAAGAAATATTGAAAGATTCTAGAATTAATAAGTAAGTTTATCAAGGTCACAGGATACAAGGTCATCTTTTCAATTGTATTCCTATATACTGGAAATGAAGAATTGGATTTTGAAATTTAAACAATACCAGTTACAATAATGCCCAAGAATTGATTATGTAGGTATAAATTTAACAAAATATATGGAAGACTTACTTGCTGAAAACAACAAGGCAGTGATAAAAAGAAATCAAAGAATATATTTTAAAAGGGAAATATATACTGTGTTCATGGATTGGAAGAATCAACATTGTTAAGAAGGCAGTGCTCCTCAGTTCAGTGTATATCCCAGTGAAAATCAGAACAAGTTTATAGATAGATAGATAGATAGATAGATAGATAGATAGATAGATAGATAGATATAGGTATAGATAGATAAATATCAACAAATTATTTCTAAAATTGAAGTGAAAAGTCAAAAGAACTAGAATAACCGAAATATTCTGGAAAAAAAGAAAAATGTTGGATGACACACCACCCAATTTCAAGACTTACTATAAAGCAACATTAATCAACAGTGTGGTAATAAAGAAATAATAGACACATAGGTCAATGGAACAGAAGAGAGAGCCCAGAAATAAACCCACACAAATATAGTCTATTGATATTTGACAAATGTACAAAGGCAATTCAATGGGGAAAGAATTGTCTCTTCAACAAATGGTACCAAAACAATCAGACATCCATATGCAAAAAAATAAAATAAAATAAACCTCAACCCATACATAATATATTACACTGTACATTTTACATTTAAGCCTATGATACATTTGAATTTATTTGAATTAATTGATTTGAATTAATTGATTTGAATTAATAAATTAATTCAAATGTATCATAGGCTTAAATGTAAAATGTATACAATCATAACATTTCTAGAAGAAAATATAGGAGAAAATTTATATGATCTTGGGTTTGGTGATGAGTTTTCAGATATAATACCAACTTGAAAAATTGAACATATAAAAATTAAAAGCTTTTACTCTATGAGAGATACTGCAATGAGAATGGAAAGACAACTTACAGACTGGAAGAAAATATTTGCAAAACACATATTTGATAAAGGAACTTTCATCCAGAAGATATAAATGACTTAAAACTCAAAAATAGAAAAAACAATGCCCCCCAAAGGGGAGGGCAAAGATATGATCAGAGGTTTCATCAAAGAATATATTCAGATAGCAAATCAGAACATGAAAAGATGTTCAATGTAATTAGTAATGTGGGAAATACACATTAAAACTTTAATGAGATACTACTATACCCTTATTAGGATGGCATAAAACAAGCAAAAAACCCAAAACAATAGCAATTGCTGGTGAGCATGTGAACAAAAGGAATTATCACTCATTGCTGGTAGGAATGTGAAATGTTACAGCCATTTTAGAGAACATTTTGGCAGTTTCTTATAAAGTTAAACATACAATTACCAGCAATCCCACTTCAAGGTATTTACCCAACTAAATTTAAAACTTATGTTCACACAAAAACCTGTACATTACGTTCATTGACATTTTATTCATAAGTGCCATAAGCTGGAGACAACCCAGATGTTCTACAATTGGTGAATATATAAAGAAACTGTGGTACATCTGTACTCAGCAATTAAAAGGAACAAACTTCTGATTCATGCAACAATATGTATGCATCTCAAATGTGTTTTGCTAAGTGAAAGTAGCCAGACTCAAAAGGATATGTATTGTGCGATTCCATTTGTATGACAGTATGTAAAGGATAATCTAAAGGGATATAAAAGAGGCTTCAGGGGTGGGTATGGGGGGAGTAGTTGACTATAAAGGGGCCACACAAGGAAAGCTTTAGAGTGATAGAACTCTTCTGTAAGGTATTGTGGTAGCTGATACATGACTATATGAATGTGTCAAATTTCACAGAACTGCACACCACAAAGGGTGACTTTTGCTTTATGTCAATTAAAAATATACTAATCAGGATGTAGGGGGAGGCCTAAATGGAAAACACACTATGGCAAATGAATCTCACTGTATTACAGATGTACAAGCCATAGCCTTACTGAAAAGGGCAAGGAAAAAAAGAAGCTGACCTAAATTACTTTGGAAAACAGTGTTTTGCCTGGATATTACAAGGCTCAAGACAAAAAGAACTGTACATAAATGCTGTGTTCTGGTTGGGAAACTTATTTCTCACAGGGGTACATGATAAAAATTCTGAAACTACTTTATATGCATACTAGGGTTAAATAAATAAGTAAATAAATTACACATAAGAAGAACCAGATTTCTCACTGTCAGAGACAGAAGTTCAAAATAAGAGGGGAGAAAGCTAAATGGATACCTGTGATGATGGATTAGAGTCACATGTATCAGTACGAACTTTTGTTTGTGTGTATACTATTATATATACATTATATATAATATACATTATATATACAGTTTAGTATACATACATGTATCTCCTTGTTCTATCAGCTGAGAAGTCCTAGAAGCCATGACACCCTAGTAGCCATCAAAACACCCTGCACTCAGAGCTTAATTATTAAATAGGATTAACCAATAAAAGTAATCAAGGCTCCCCAGAGAAATGGCTAATTATTGGGCTGGGGAAAGAAAAATACAAGGTGAATCTGGGATACCTTGTGGTACCAGAAAGCAAGAAAACAGAAAAAGGATGAGGGCATGCCAACCTGAAAGATCTCCCAATAGCCAAGGCTGGAACAATGTGGGCAAAAAAATAAAATAAAATAAAAATAAAATTAATGATCATATTGGATTATAACCCCAAAGACTTAGAAATCTATGAGTCATACTGATAGAAACAAATAACTGTATCAAAAAATAAATGGTGGAGGGGGAATATTCCTTACAGAATAATTTGAAATATTAAATGTAGAAGGAAATGAGGAATATAAAAAATGACCATCAGAACATCACAGTAATAATTGCTGCAGGCAAAATCCACAGATTATTTGGATAGTTTCAAATTATCTGATCCCAAATATTTATTAATTACTGTGGTTGTTTTCAAACATATACCCACAAATTCTTTGATACTCCTCCCTCTGGGAGGTAGACTTTAATTCCCTTCCTGCTTAATATGGCTAGATTTAGCAATTTTCTTCAAAGAACTAGAATACAAAAAAGGAAAAATAGTAACTGTATAAGTGGAGAAACCCGGCAGACATCGCCTTTAATCAAATGATCAAATTTAACATCACCAGTGATTAGTCATGTTGATATCATGTAATCCTGACATTGTGATGAAAAGGGCACTTCACCTCTTTGGTCTTCTTCCCCCAAAATTAATTATCCCAATCTACCATGTTTCCACGAAAATAAGACCTAGCCAGATCATCAGCTCTAATGTGTCTTTTGGAGCAAGAATTAATATAAGACCCGGTCTTATTTTACTATAATATAAGACCGGGTTTTAATATAATATCATATATCATATCATATCATATCATATCATATCATATCATATCATATCATATAACACTGGGTCTTATATTAATTTTTGCTCCAAAAGACACATTACAGCTGATGGTCTGGCTAGGTCTTATTTTTGGGAAACACAGCAATTATGAGAAAACATGAGACAAACCCAAATTAAGGAACATTTTACAAAATACCTCACTCTTCAGAAGTGTCAAGGCCAGGAAAAAGAAGGAAAGACTGAGAAACTGCAAAGGAGTAGAGAAGACTAAAGAGATATGTTAACTAAATGCAACATTGTATCCTGGATTGAATCCTGGAACAGAAAAAAGGAAATTACTGAAAACCTGGAGAAATCTGAATAAAGTCTGTAATTTAGTTAATAGTATTGCACAAATGTTAACTTCTTTGCTTTAATAAAGGTACCATTTAGGCAAAGCTGGGTGTAGGGTGTAAGGAAACTTTTAGTATTATTTTTAAAACACTTCTTTAGAACTAAAATTATCTCAAAACAAAAAGTTAAAAAAAATCATACTGAGTTTCAAGAACACAAAGTAAAACTCTCTCTTTTTTTCCTAAATTTATTGGGGTGACAATTGTTAGCAAAATTACATAGATTTCAGGTGTACAATTCTGTATTACATCATCTATAAATCCCATTGTGTGTTCATCACCCAGAGTAAGTTCTTCTTCCATCACCATATGTTTGATCCCCCTTACCCTCATCTTCCACCCCCCACCCCCCTTACCCTCTGGTAACCACTGAACTATTGTCTGTGTCTACGAGTATTTGTTTCTTATTTGTTTGTCTTGTTCTTTTGTTGTTTTTGGTTTATATACCACACATCAGTGAAACCATGGTTCTCTGCTTTTTCTGTCTGACTTATTTCGCTTAGCATTATACTTTCAAGATCCATCCATGTTGTCACAAATGCTCCTATATCATCTTTTCTTACCACTGAATAGTATTCCATTCTGTATATATACCACTACTTTATCCATTCATCTATCGAAGGACATTTTGGCTGTTTCCATGTCTTGGCCACCATAAACAAAGCTGCAATGAACATTGGAGCACACATGTCTTTATGGATAAATGTTTTCAGATTTTTTGTGTAGATACCCAGGAGAGGGATTGCTGGGTCATACGGTAATTCTATTCATAATTTTTTGAGGAACCTCCACACTGCCTTCCATAATGGCTGCACCAGTCTGCATTCCTACCAACAGTGTATGAGGGTTCCTTTTTCTCCACAGCCTGTCCAACACTAGTTACTATTTGTCTTGTTGATGATAGCCATTCTGACTGGGGTGAGGTGATATCTCATTGTGATTTTTATTTGCATTTCTCTGATGATTAGTGATGTTGAGCATTTCTTCATATGTCTATTTGCCATTTGTAAATCCTCTTTGTAGAAATGTCTCTTCAGGTCCTCTGCCCATTTTTCAATTGGGTTGTTTTTGTTTTTTGTTGTTGAGTTGCATGAGTTCCTTGTATATTTTGGATATTAGCCCCTGATCGGAGGCACTGTTTGCAAAAACCTTCTCCCATTCAGTTGGTTGCCTCTTTATTTTGTCGATGGTTTCTTTTGCTGTGCAGAAGCTTTTAAGTTTCGTATAGTCCCATTCATTTATTTTAGCTTTTACTTTCATTGCCTTTGGAGTCAAATTCATAAAATGCTCTTTGAACCCAAGTTCCATAAGTTTAGTACCTATGTTTTCTTCTATGCAGTTTATTGTGTCAGGTCTTATGCTAAAGTCTTTGATCCATTTTGAATTAATGTTGGTACATGGTGACAGATAGCAATCCAGTTTCATTCTTTTGCACGTGGCTATCCAATTCTCAAAGCACCATTTATTGAAGAGGCTGTCTTTCCTCCATTGTTTTTTGCTTCTTTGTCAAAAATTGTCTGTCCATATTTATGTGGTTTTATTTCTGGGTTCTCAATTCTATTCCATTGCTCTATGTGTCTGTTATCCTGCCAATACCATGCTGTTTTGATGATTGTAGCCCTGTAGTACAAGCTAAAGTCAGGGAGTGTGATACCTCCAGTATTGTTCTTTTTTCTTAAGATTGCTTTGGCTATTCAGGGTCTTTTGTGGTTCCAAACAAATCTGATGATTTTTTGTTCTATTTCTTTAAAAAAATGCCATTGGGATTTTGATGGGGATTGCATTAAATCTGTATATTGCTTTGGGTAATATGGCCATTTTAACTATGTTGATTCTTCCAATCCATGAGCACGGAATGTCTTTCCATTTCTTTGTGTCTTCTTCAATTTCTTTCAAAAATGTCTTATAGTTTTCAGCATATAGGTCTTTCACATCCTTGGTTAAGTTTATTCCTAGGTATTTTATTCTTTTTGCTGCAATTGCAAAAGGAATTGTTTTTTGTATTTCTTTTTCTGAGATTTCATTGTTAGTATATAGGAATGCAATGGACTTTTTTATGTTGATTTTGTAGCCAGCAACTTTACTGTATTCGTTGATTGTTTCTAATAGCTTTTTTGGTGGAGTCTTTAGGGTTTTCTATATATAGCATCATGTCATCTGCAAAGAGTGACAATTTAACTTCTTCATTCCCAATTTGGATGCCTTTTATTTCTTTCTCTTGCCTGATTGCTCTGGCAAGGACTTTAACACTATGTTGAAAAGCAGAGGTGATAGGGAGAGCCCTGTCGTGTTCCTGAACATAGACCAAAGGGCTTCAGTTTTTCACCGTTAAGTATGAGATTAGCTGACGGTTTGTCATATACGGCCTTTAATATGTTAAGGTATTTTCCTTCTATACCTATTTATTAAGTGTTTTAATCATAAATGGATGTTGTATCTTGTCAAATGTTTTTTCTGCATCAATTGATATAATCATATGATTTTTGTCCTTTATTTTGTTTATGTGATGTATCACATTGATGGATTTGCAGATGTTGAACCATCCTTGTGCCCCGGGATGAACCCCACTTGGTCGTGATGAATAATCTTTTAATGCATTGTTGTATTCGATTTGCTAGAATTTTGTTTAGGATTTTTGCATCTGTATTCATCAGAGATATTGGTCTGTAGTTTTCTTTTTTGTGTTGTCCTTACCAGGTTTTGGTATCAGGGTAATGTTGGCCTCATAAAATGAGTTAGGGAGTACTGTCTCTTCTTCAATTTTTGGAAGAGTTTGAGCAGGATTGGTATTAGATCCTCTTTGAAGGTTTGGTAGAATTCACTAGTGAAGCCATCTGGTCCCGGACTTTTGCTTTTGGGAAGGTTTTGGATGACTGATTCAATTTAGTTACTGGTGATCGGTCTGTTTAGATTTTCCAGTTCTTCATGGTTCAGCCTTGGAAGGCTATATGTTTCTAAGAACTTGTCCATTTCTTCTAGGTTATTGAATTTGGTGGCATATAGTCCTTCATAGTATTCTTGGATGATCCTTTGTATTTCTGTGGTGTCGTGATAACTTCCCTTTTTCATTTCTGATTTTGTTAATTAGTGTCTTCTCTCTTTTTATCTTAGTGAGTCTAGCCAAGGGTTTGTCAATTTTGTTAATCTTTTCAAAGAACCAGCTCTTTGTCACATTAATTTTTCTATTGTCTTTTTGTTCTCTATTTCATTTAGTTCTGCTCTGATTTTTGTTATTTCCTTTCTTCTGCTGACCTTGGGTTTTTTGTTCTTCTTTTTCTAGTTCTTTAAGGTGTAACATGAGGTTATTTATTTGGGATTTTCTTGTTTCTTGAGATAGGCCTGTAATGATATAAATTTCCCTCTTAAAACTGCTTTCGCTGCATCCCAAAAATTTTGGTAGGATGTATTTTCATTGTCATTTGTTTCTATGTATCTTTTGATCTCTCCTCTAATTTCTTCTTTGACCCAGTCGTTCTTTAAAAGTATGTTGTTTAATCTCCATGTATTTGTGTTTTTTCCTGCTTTCTTTTTGCAGTTGATATCCAATTTCAAAGCCTTGTGATCAGAGAATATGCTTGGTATGATTTCAATCTTCTTAAATTTGCTGAGGCTGATTTTATGTCCCAATATATGGTCTATCCTTGAGAATGTTCCATGTACACTAGAAAAGAATGTATAGTCTGATGTTTTAGGATGAAGTGCTCTATATATGTCAATTATGTCCATTTCATCTAATGTGTCATTTAGGGCTGCTATTTCGTTATTTATTTTCTGTTTGGATGATCTATCCATAGCTGTCAATGATGTATTTAAGTCCCCTAGTATAATTGTGTTTTGGTCAATTTCTCCCTTTAGTTCTGTTAGTAGTTGCTTGGTATATTTCGTGCTCCCTGATTGGGGCATAAATATTGATGACTGTTATGTCTTCTTGTTGTATAGTCCCTTTACCATTATGAAATGTCCATCTTTGTCTCTTGTTATCTTTTTCATCCTGAAGTCTGTTTCATCTGATATCATTATGGCTACACCTGATTTTCTCTGGGTACCATTTGCTTGGAGTGTCAATTTCCACCCTTTCACTTTGAGTCTATGCTTGTCCTTGTAGCTGAGATGTGTCTCTTGGAGACAGCATATGGTTGGGTTTAGTTTTTGATCCAATCTGCTACTCTGTGCCTTTTTATTGGTGAGTTCAGTCCATTTACATTTAGGGTGATTATTGATATGTGAGGATTTCCTGTCATTCTATCTTTAGTTTTCTGGTAAGGCTGTGTCTCCATTGTTTCTTTGCCTTTTTGTTGTTGTCTATTATTTCTGTGTGGTGGTATTCTATGATGTTTCCCTCTGTTTCTTCTTTTATTACAGTATATATTTCAGTTCTGGATTTTTTTGAGTGGTTACCCTTAAGTTTATGTAAAAGAAAGTTTGATATTTAGAGTATTCCATTTTCTTCAGCACGCTTACTTTCTCCATTCCCATATTCCGGTTCAGGCCTTTACTCTCCCCCTTTTTGTGTTTTGGTTGCCACAAATTGTCCCTGTTGATGGTGGTCGAATAGCCTCCTTTAGTATTTCTTGTAGTGCAGGTCGTGTATTAGAAAATTCCCTCAGCTTCTGTATGTCTGGAAAGGTCTTTATTCCTCCTTCATATCTAAAGGATATCTTTGCTGGATATATTATTCTTGGCTCATAATTTCTCTCTTTCAATAGTTTGAATATTTGGTTCCACTCCCTCCTGGCTTGTAGAGTTTCTGCTGAAAAATCTGATGATAATCTAATGGGCTTTCCTTTGTAGGTTACCATCTTCTTTTCCCTGGCTGCCTTGAGGATTCTTTCTTTGTCGTTGATTTTAGACAGCTTCAATACAATGTGCCTTGGAGAAGGCCTGTTGGGATTGAGGTAATTAGGTGTTCTATTTGCTTCTTGGATTCGAGGATCCAGTTCTGTCCACAAGTTTGGGAAGTTCTCATCGACAATTTGTTTGAATATATTCTCTGTTCCCTTCTCTCTTTCTTCTCCTTCTGGTATGCCCATTATTCTTATATTGCTCTTTCTGATGGAGTCAGAAAGTTCTTGTAGAGTTCTTTCATTTCTTTTAAGTCTCAAGTCTCTTTCTTCTTCCATCTGTGTCATTTCCAGGTTTCTATCTTCATGTCACTGATTCTTTCCTCCATCTGGTCAACTCTACTACCTAAGCTGGTTATTTCATTCTTAATTTCTTCTATTGAGTGCTTAGTCTCCAGAAATTCTATTTGGTTCTTTTTTAAAATTTCAATCTCTTGCATAAAATGCTCTTGTTGTTATTTGATTGTGTTTCTGAGATCATTAAACTGCCTCTCTGTGTTTTCTTGCATCTCGGTGAGTTTTTTCAGAACTGCAATCTTGATTTCTCTGTCATTTAAGTCACATATTTCCATATCTTAAAGTTCCTTTTCTGGAGACTTTTCACTTTCTTTCTGAGCTGTCCTGTTGCCTTCATTATTCATGGCAATTAATGATTTATTATTTCTCTTCCTAGACATCTACAGGAGTGGCTTCTGCAACAGGTTGATAAGAAGAGGTCTTTCTTTTGTTTTTTAGTACGTTGGTAGAATGTTTTATTTTATCTCCGACTGTAGCTTTTTTTTTCTCTCTCTCACACGGTAGTGCTATGTTTTCTCTGCACTATTCCAGCTTCTCACACAATGGGGGCATTCCCTGGGAGATGGGCTTCTCCTCTGTTAACAGTTTGCCTGGGTCACAGGGCGCATTGTCCTTGTGGGTATGCAGAGAGCTTTTGAAGTTCCAAAGCTCTTCCTGCAACAGATTCAGATCCCATATGTTTCAGCAGTTCTGTTTACTCCTGCAGGGATCCACCCAGATAGGTGGGGATAGGGGCGCGGTGAGTTGTGAGAGGTGGTCCAGAGCAATGGTGGCAACCACTACCATAGCCGGTCCTGCTTCCACAGCTCCCTCCCCTTTGCCGGAACTAGTTGGGCTGCGAATCTGTGTCTGCGGTCCACTGTTCTCAGAACAGCAAATATTCTGTTCTTTTGATCTGATGCTGCTACTGTTCTGCTTCTAGCACCGGGCAGGTGGGGGCGGGGCATGCTCTTGGAGGGTAGGCAGCGGGTGCTAGTCTTAGTGCCTAAGTCTTCTGTTCTCTGCTCGGCAGTGAGGGCTTCAACCACCCTTTTAAGCCTTCTTCCCTCAGTCTTTTCTCCAAGGTCTCTGCCATGAGCGTTGGGTTCAGCTGTGTTATATGCTGCCCCCTCAGCCCTGTGGGCTTTAAGCGGAGCCCTAGCAGTCCGAGTTCTTCCCATTTTCGCAGCTGTGTTAGATTCGGGATGTAGTGAGCTCGGAGCTTGAGCTAGTTATGTGTCCTGCGCCTGCGTGTTTCTGTCTCCACACTTCTCCCTTTCCTTCCCTCCCCTGCACACGCGATTCGCCCACCTTTAGGTGAATTCATTCGTGGGCCTCTTCGTGTTGCCTGTCTGCTGTGCAGGGAGTCCTTTGTGGAGTTATTGTTGTTCGATTCATTGTAAATTCCAGGGGAGCTTTACAGAGGCTCACCTCACGCTGCCATTTTGAGGACCGTAAAACTCTCTTAATAAATGAAAGTGACTGAATAATTGAGGAAGCAAACTGAAATGTCATTAAATGAATTCATTATTCAGTGAGAAAGGAAAGATTTTACAGAACACAATTGCCAGCAATTACTGGAAAAAATAAAAGCCTTCTGTGTTTATACCAGAAAATTGGAACTACGTAATAAACTAGTTGACACAATCATATGTATGTATGTGAGTGGAACAGTATTTTTAAATACTCTTCTGCCACTTTCATCACTCAACACTATAACTTTAATATAATTTGATGTCACTATATGTGCGTAATTTCATTTTCCTTTTTATAGCTGCACAATTTCCACAGTATGGATAATTTATTCAATAAATTGATAATGATCATATTAATGGAAATTTGAATTGTGTCCACCAACTTGATGTTTCCACATCGGAGTAGTTACAGAGTTGAACCAGGTAAGGTTTTTGTCCTTATGGCACTTTCAGATAAGTGACGGATACAAAGTAGAAAGCCAACAAAATAGGGTGAAAGTATTAGGATGGATAAATACTAGGTCTTAAGGATAATGTAGTACAGGCAACTAAGGCAGAATCAAGAGGTCGACGAAGATATCCTTTCCACTATAAATTTAATTTTTAAAAACTTCCGGCCAGCAGCAACAGCACTGTTTCCCCAATTGCTCTGCTTCTGCCACAGGAAAAAGTTGCCTGGCCCAAGCAGTAGTATAGCTGAAGTGTGTGCCGCATCCCACTCCCCAACCCAGCACATGCTCTATATAGATGCATACCTCAGGGCTTAAGCAAAGCAATCGCAAGGCTCTAGCTGAGATGGATGCTGAGCATACTGTCACCTATTGAAAGTCTAAGCAGACCAACTCAGAGATTCCTATTACTTAGTAATGTGGCCCTTAGCAAAAGATTCCAACATGGACACCATGGAGGCTTTTGAAATGGCAGTGCTTATGGCCAAGCATTTCAAGATCACAGCAATTCATAAGTATTAGGTCCTGGATAACTGGACATCTTTGCCACAGTAATCTACAATGTGTGCAGCAGTTAGCTGTGAGTTTAGGAAGTATGCAGAATTATTTGGAAGAGATGAGAAATATCACAGAAGTTGTGCTTGAAGTTCAGTTCATTTGCTTGGATGTGGCCAGTAGCTATTCTAAATACTTTGTGGAACTTTTTAAAACTTATCCACGCCAAATTCCCAAATGTCAGGGAACACGGTGACAGAAGGGATGGTAGAAGAGTTTATGTTCTAAAGCAGGAATAATCTAAGTGGAAATCAGCTTAGACTCTGTGTGCACCACTCACACCAGAACATGAGTAGACTGCCCTCAGTTGAGCAGTGATAGAATGTGTTGGGTCTGCTTGCATTCTGAAGGGCAAATCATCTCAGATGATGGCTCTTGAGTCCATGCTATGCAGCCAAACCTTTGGATCTGAGCATATTTTTGCCTTGGTGGAAGGAGTGTTTTCAAGCTATATAGAGCATGCTAGAGAAGTGAGGGAGAGGAATATCCATCTCAAGATCTTCTATGGGCTGAGCTTTGAAACAGCAATAAAGAAATGTGCAGGAGGAGTTGCCGAATATAGAGCTTCAGAACACAAGATGATGGAAGTTTAAGTGATTTCTAAAGGGAACACAGAAAACAATATGCTGGATATCATAGTCTTGTATAAGAGCTCCCGAATGGTAAAATGCTGCCTCCTTTCTCCTCCCCTCACACCACCTGGAGGACTTTGGACTTTGGAGCTATCCATAGCACCCTCTTGGTGCACAAGAACAAGACATTGATTGGGTCAGAGGCTCAGGGTGTCTATTCTCCAGAACTAATTTCTTCATTGTTAAAATTAATATGTGCACCTTTTTCATTCCTTTTTAGAATATCATTTTTACTTAAATAGCATGCTATTGTCTTTTTAAAATCTACTTATATTTAAAAGCTACTGTGATTAACTTAATTTCCAAGGTAGCTGAGCGTTATAGTGATGCATTAAAATTGTTCAGGGATGAGGATGAAGGTGAAGACTTGTGTCATCTGGCTGTCTCTCAGGTGTGCACCAGTGAGCTGACTGATCTCTCTCATGAGTATTTAGGAAAACAGGGTCAGTATTCTCTGTCAATGGCGTCACAAAAATGGTGTTAGTCTTGCTATGACTACATGTAAGCAGAATAAGCAGAGGAGAAGACAATGAAACTTCTGTTCCAATTTTTGTGCAGTCAGGAAGAAGATTCCTCTGTAAGCCAATTGGTAAACTGCTCCTTCTGAATTGCTGAGATTTCTGGGCAATGCACCCTTTACAATTACAAGAGAAACTCAAGCATAATGAAAGCTGGAGATTGACTTCCACTTCCCATCCCCAATCCATGTCTGACCATCTGACTGGTTAGATAATCCTCCCCTCTCCATTCACTCCCCGCCATTCCAAACACAAACACACAGGGAAGGGGAAAGGTATACAAGGCAACCTTTGCTAAGGGCAACATGAGGGATGCAAACTCTATGTGAAGCATTGACAGAGGAGGGAGAGCTAACTTTCCTCTGAGTGGCTTCAGAGGCTGGGTGATAAAGGCTGGACCAGGATCTAAGAAGAAGAGGAGGGTAATCAGGAGGAAGAAAATATCATGCAAGGACAAAGAAAGACAAGAAGGCATACTTGGGGCCACAGTGAATGAGAGTACCTTTTGGATGGGGCAGAGAAATGGATGAGAAGGCTGGGAATGTGTGTCCCAAGGCTCAATTCTGATCAACACTGAATGTCAGAATGAGGAAAGTAGGATTTACTTCCCAGATGGTGGGGTTGCCATCCAGGGCCTTCAGGCAGGAGAATGACAAGTTGAAAATAAAGAAGAGTAAAGTTTAATCTGATGGTAACATGCAAGGTAAATCGGAAAAGGAGAAGGAGGCTCTGAAAGCAGATGGGTCAGAGAAGAGGTTACTGATGTGAAGCAATAAGGACCTAGACCTGTACACAAATGTTTACAACAGTTCTTTCATAATTACTAAAAACTGGGAATGACCCAAATGTCCTTCTGCAGGTAACTTGCCAGATAAGCTGGAACATCCATACGACAGAATACTACTTAGCGAAAAGAAAAGAAGGAACTATTGATACATAAAACAGCTAAAATGAATCTTCAGGGCATTATGCTGAGTTTAAGAAGCCTGTCTCTAAATGTGACATATGGCACATTTCATTTATATAACATTCTGAAAAAGGCAAAACTATAGGAATAGATCAGTGGCTGCCAGAGTTCAGGACAGGGGTAAGATATGACTACAAAGGGGTAGCATGAGGGAGTTTTGGGGGTAATTGAACTGTGTATACTGATTGTGGTGGTGGTTACACAAATCCATATACTTGTTAAACTTCATGGAACTGAACACCCAGAAAAGGGTCAATTTTGCTGTATGATAATACTTTTGAAATACCAGAGTCATCTCCCTTTAAATGTAACATCTGAAAGAATGGAAACATTTTGTGGTAATTAATGATCACATCTTTATAATTCACTAGCTAAATTTACATTAAAAACTCACCCTCAAATAATACAAAATGTATCCCTCAACTGTGGAATAACTTTTTCATGCTTAAATATAAATTATAAAACATGAAACCAGCAAAAACATTTATTTTTTCCAACCCTTCTTTCCCCGTGGTGGGCTGCCACATCCCACTGTGACCATCCTACACAAGAGACCTCTCTCTGTCTCCTTCCCCTGACTCTGCAGCTAGCTTCACTGGCCAGATTGCCATTCCCAGCACCAACACACCTCCAAGTACCAGTGCATTCTGGGTTGTGGGGATATCAGTTTCCTCTTTTAACTAATATATATTTTTTACAGCAATGATGTTCCCTCTGCTTTCTGATCATAACAATTATGCAGGTTGATAGTTCTCTTTTTAATGGAACAAAGTGAATGATACCAGAATATTTCCAGAGTGTCAATGAATAAATGAAAATTCCACTTGCTAATAAGCCTCACACCAAATAGTGAGATACAAGGAACTCTCTGCTCTCTGAGTGTTTCATGAATGTATGATAGTTATTTTCCAACATATTTCCCTGAGTTCCAAAATAAAGTTCACTCCGCGGAAAGCAGGCTTTTCTATGTATTCATTTGATTAACAAGGTGCTCCATCTTATAGAGGACAAGAGAAGGAGGTCTGTCTGAAGCCTCCATCTGAAACCCGAGTGGAACCATCCATCACTCATCACTAAAAAGGTCAGACGTTTAGCACTTGATAACTTGAATTCAGCCAGAAGGAGAAAAAGTAGTGAATTACTTATATAAAATTGCTAACAAGAGACACTTGGGCCTTTGTGCACAGATTAATTTGGGAGACAGTTTTTAAAGGTGCTGTTTCAATAAGAGTTAAACAATTTTTTTTTCCTAACACATAAATATGTTGTGAAAATTGTTATTTCATCTGTAGCCATTAGAAAACTTTTCCACCATCTTAAAATTGATATAAACTAATTTGTCTTCCACAGTGTGTCAAATATTGCTTATGTGGAATCTCTTTTTAAAGTACTTTTTAAAGTGTGCTGATTGTTTAAAAAAAAACAACACACCAGAAATCTTTTCAAGAGAACTACATGTAAAATAATCCTACACCCTCATTGCTAGATTCTTTTCTAGTTGTCCCCCCATCTACCACCTTCGCCCATTTTAATGCTAAATAGGACTCTAGTGGAAATGGTTGATTGTAATGTCTTGGGGAAGGAGGGAAGGTGGGCGAATTGGAAGCAGAAGAGTGAAAGAGATGATTCCCCAAAGAAGGAGAAATGGTCGATTAACCCCAAAAGCCTGATCCTCCCTGGTAATCCGAGGAAGGCGAATAGAAACTGCAGGGAGAAGACACCAGTTTTATTGTCTCTGATTGGCAAATACGAAAAAAGATTGACAGTATTAAGCGGAGGGAATGCAGGGGGCGGGCTGCAGTGCGAAGGGGGGGGGTGTAGCTGAAGCCTCGAGCTCATTGATGACGCGAAACCCTCACGTGACCAGGAGTCGACGTGTGCAGAAGTCCTTACAGTCCGGGGCCTGTTTCCCTGAAGCTGCACCCTATTGCTGGAGAAGGAGAAAAGTGCTCCGGATCCTTTCAGGTCAGTATAAAGGTGGGCGCTGTCTTGGGAACCCGGGGCTATAGGAATCAGAGAGCAGAAACCAAGCAAGGCCGGCACTGTTTCCCCAACACTACTGTTCTACCAAACTCCCATTTTTGTGCAGGAAATTGTGGGCTGTCTGGTGGGGGAAAGTGGGGGTGGAGAGGGAGAAGGGTAGCCAACTGAGGGTCGCGAGAGAGACATAGAAGCAATTTGGAAATAACCTGCGTCTCCAGTTCCCTGCCTGCCGGGAACCGGTCGGCAACGGGGAAGGAGGGCGGGGTTGCCGTAAAAGGAGGGAGAGGATGAGGACGTGGGGAAACTTTAGACTAACAAGGCCTAGAATCGTGAAAAGGGACCCGTGATTTGGGTACTGGCTTGCTCACCGAGCCCTCCTGTTGGTCTGCAGGACTCTTGGTCTTTTGGGCGTGACACAAACTGAGTGAGGGAAGAGGGAGAAAGATCCCCTGGATCTCTGCAGGTCAGTGTAAGTGTGCAACTGCCTCAGGTCCCTTGGGGTGGGAGTGTGGATGACACCAAAGCACATCTCCGGGTCGCCGCAGCTTCTCCCCATCCGGATAAAGCGCCAGAGGCCTTTTCAGAGCCTGCAGCGGAAATGAGGAGGGGGAGGGTAAGGGGGAGGCTGGAGAGGCGTGGAAGGGGGAGGGGAGGCCTGAGACTGGACCAGCGGGTCTCAGGTGAGAGGCAGAAGGTTGGGATGGCTAGGGAAAGCTCAAAAGGGCGGGAGTGTTAGAGACCAGCGGCAGCGAGCGAGGGGTTAATCGCTTCCGCGCAGCAGGCATTTCTGGGCTAGGAGAGGCCTGTAGCAGCGCCTGCTGGGAAATGGTGGGCTGGAGCGGGAAGAGAGAAGATGGAGCTGGAGCAAGAGAGGGAGGGAAGGGAGGTGGAGGAAGGGGTGGAGTCAGGGGAGTTTTGAGCCTGGGGATCTAGCCTTCTCTAGTTGGAAAACTTCGACAGGTTAGGGACCTGAATGAGAAAAGGCCAGTCCCTGTGGGAATCCATACTCTGGCTGCTGGTCTGTTTGCTTGGCCGTCTAGTCGTTTTGTTTCCTTATTTTCTAGGATTAATTTATTTAAAAATAAAATAATAGAAAAATACTCAACATGCAAAAGTCTTGTGAAGAAAATGAAGGAAAACCACAGAACATGCCAAAAGCCGAGGAAGACCGCCCTTCAGAAGATGTACCGCAGGAGGCAGAAGGAAATCCTCAGCCTTCCGAAGAAGGTGTAAGCCAGGAAGCAGAAGGAAATCTAAGAAGCGGGCTGACTGAACCTGGCCAGGGATTTAAAGAGGACACTCCCGTTAGGAATTTGGACCCTGAAGAAATGCTAAGAGGAGTAGATGAATTGGAAAGGCTTAGGGAAGAAATAAGAAGAGTAAGAAACAAGTTTGTGATGATGCATTGGAAGCAAAGACATTCACGCAGCCGTCCTTATCCTGTGTGCTTTAGGCCTTGAGGGTTTTTTTATTATTGTTTTTTTTTTTTGGTCTGATAGTAAAATCTGGCCCCTGGCCCCTGCTTTCTTTCTGTTAGTATTTTCTGATGTATCTTTTACCTTTGTTTTAATCATCTGGTGGGATTTTGTTTTAGGTAGTTTCCTTGTTACCAGCATCTCACTGGATTTTGTATTTTGAACCATTCTCCAGGTCTATTTTTCAATTGGAAAGTTTCACACATATGCATGAAAATATGTTCATTCCTTATTGTAAAGTAAAGCATAACAAGTTACAAAGCAGCATATTTAGTATCAGCTCACATATGTAGGATAAAATCCCAAATTGTGTGTGTGCGTGTGCGTGTGTATACATGCGTACATACATACATACGTACATACGTATATCAACAACTGCTTATTCCTGTGTGGTGTGAGGTTTTTTTATTTTATTTTTGTTTTTTGCTTATGTGTATTTTTTAATGAACGTGTCACAGACAATTAATTTTTTTTAATAAGTAAGACTCAATCAAATAATTTGCAACTAGCTTATAAGGGCAATGGGGGCACGTAAACTCTTGATGAAATAACTATTAAAATGTAAACCTCAAATCACCTCTGGATCTCTTAGCCAGAGGAATAAAACTGGCAATGATTACAAATGTACTTGCTTAAGACTTGATCTTTTTATGGGGAAAACATTTGCCTCACTGGGCTGCTGTGGGGAAGAAAGGTGACTGACCTGTGCTTGGTGGGCTCTTGTCCCCACCTATGCATACAGAATCCCAACCCACTACGGAACATCAGTTATTTGAGGGAGGGCCCTGACATGACTCAACCTGTGCTCAGGAACAAGTTCAACAGGCAGGGAGGTGGGGGCTTCCATGCCAGTCCTCTGCTGGTGAGCTCCACCTCAGTCTCCTCCCTTGGGTCCTGTCACGCCTCTAGGCACTGCTGCCTCTTCCCCCGGGTCCTTTGCTCTCTGCTAGCCCCACATCTTCTGGGGCACTGGAGTCCTCAAGTGCCAAAACCCCATGGAGTTACCTAGAGTCCCCAGTGGGTTGAACCCCCACTCTGTTTTCTGAAGCTTCTCTCTGCTTTATAGTGACACTTAACACAGGTAGGGACTGTTCCAGGATTGCTTGGGCTGTGATGTCTTGCAGAGTTCTTAGCAAAACAGTCTCTTCTGTTTTTAATCCCAGGACCCCTCCTCTCTCCATAGGAGTCAGATACGATGAGTCCGTTTTGGAAGCTGGACTGGGATAGAAGTTTGAGTGAAAGGTATCATGCTGTAGTGAGAGCTGCTGCCCTAAATCTAAGGACTAAGGTTATGTCTTGCTTCTCTTGTGACATGGTTTCTCCCTGAAGGCTCCTGGCAGGCCTGCCTTACAGGTTCTGAAAATTGCACAAAGGAATACAGGAAACAGGTCTAAGGGAATAGTCTTCGCCCCATCCCATCCCCAGTTGAAAAATAAAGGATTGCAAAGGCCCTAAGAACTTTATAAATGCACTTGAAGTTGAATGGCTACTACCATGTTTCCCTGAAAATAAGACCTAGCCGGACAATCAGCTCTAATGCGTTTTTGGAGCAAAAATTAATAAAAGACTGGTCTTATAGTAAAATAGTAAAATGAGGCGAGGGAGGGTAAGGGGGAGACTGGAGAGGCGTGGAGGGGGGAGGGGAGGCTAGAGACTGGACCAGCCGGGTCTTATATTAATTTTTGCTCCAAAAGATGCATTAGAGCTGATTATCTGGCTAGGTCTTATTTTCGGGGAAACACGGTATGTAAATATTAGGAATTATATTTCCCCTACAGATCAAACAAAGACTCTTTTCCTCCTGATATCCCCACATACTTGTGTTTAACTGACACATCATGCTTTAATATTTAATTGATTTCTTGATTGAGGAGCCATTAGGTTTGTCCAAATTCTGCCATTAACTCAGTAATTGTCCAAAAGTCTTATTTCTCTAGTATTGTGACAAGCAATTCCAAGAAGAAACAGTTCATGAAGTAGATTGCACTCCAAATGTTTTATCCAAGTCTTACATAATCACTTGCATTAGAATCACCTAGGACACATATTTAAAATACTGATTTCTGGACCCCCATCTAAGATTCACTGATTAAAGGTAGGCTATGGAAGTAACAGTTCAGAAGTTCCTCCAGGTGATTATGATACATGCTGAAACATGAGGACAACAGGTATATACAGTATGCTTTCCATTATTACAAGTATGTAACATAAAATAATCAGAAAAAATGTTGGTGAATGTTTATTGAAATTCAGGAGGTAGAGGTCTGTAACAGCATTTATTTTTTTAAGTATGAACTTTTAAAGGAAAAGATTGACAGATTTATACTTAAAATTTAAAGATTCCCTTTAACAAAGAAAAACAAGGTAAAAAACTAAGGGAGGGAATGTAATATAAGATGCTTTTTTTGACTTTACACCATGTTTGGCCATGCATTTACTTCTCCGTCAGTAAAATATATCCAAGTTCTCTTGTCTGTGATCAGCTCACAAAACAGTGAGCCAACCCTGTGCCCTTTGGCTTTCTTGTTTTTATTGTTCTACTATGCAGTGGCATTTTGGGGGATCTTTATCTCTAGACCAGTCTTCAAGGTTATAGCAGCCTGGTGGGTGCTGGTGGGGCTGGATTCCAGTTGGAGTGAGATGAGGGTCCAGGAACTCACAGACAGCTTTTTTTTTTAATAGGTACTAGTAATGTTGTTTATTTTATTCTTAAAATTTTTTTATTAGTTTCAGGTGTACAAAACAATGCAATAGTTAGACATTTCACCCCTTACAAAGTGATAACCCCCTCTCCCAATCTATTGCCCCTCTAACATCATATATATCTATTACAATTCTATTAATTCTATTCCCTTTGCTGTACTCCATATCCCGTGACTATATATATATATATATATATATATATATATATATATATATATATATATATATATAATTATACTTGACATACAATATTATTCAGCTTCAGCTTCAGGTGTACTATGCAGTGATCAGGCTTCTATACCGTGCATGAAGTGGACTCCCTAATAAGACAGGTGCCCATCTGACACTACAAAATCTTTACAACATTATTGATTATATTCCCCAAACTGTCTTTCATATCCCCGTGGCAATATTCTGGTTACCAATTTATGCTGTCTAATTCCTCCCCCTTCTCCCTCATCCCTACCCCCCTCCCTTCTAGTAACCATCAGTTTTTCCTCTATGTCTCTGAGACTATTTCTGTTTACTTCGCTCATTTATTCAGTTATTTAGATTCCACATATGAGACTCATAGGCAGTTTTACAGACAGGACGAGTCCATCCCCCTGGCACTCTGAGGGGTGGCGCTCAGGTGGGATGTGGAAGGACTCACCCCAACCACACTCCTCTCCACGGTGGTCTGACTTGTGTTTCTCTGCTCCAGCCTGCATTGGGCACCAGACCCTCCTATGGCCGTGCTGTTCTGGACATACTTACTTGGAGGACAATGACTTGTCCCATTGTAGGTCAGAACACTTTGCATTTCCCTCCTGTCCCTTTTTTCTTTTGGGGAACTTTTTGTAAGGGACTAGATAAAGCCTCAAAGATTCCTAACTGTAAACGTGGGTTATGATAGTCTTTGGCCAAGCATTTGTCTGAACTGGGTCCGACCAGATAACTTGGAGTTAAAGCAGAAGGGGCTGGCCCTTCTCTCAGAGTCCAGTGAAGTAGCTCCCAAAACAATTGTGGTGAAAATGGGGATAGATTTCAAACAAGACCTCTTTTACCCTTCTCCTATCTTGTTCATACACCCAGAAGGGCCTCAGATGTGCCGCAGCCTGTTTTGCTGGTTCTATGGTGACTGTAGCTGTGTGTGAGCCCGGTGCAGTGCTTGTGATGTCTGCATCCCCCCAGGCCCAGAGGCACAGGGACCCCAGGTAAAGGGAGCTTGTGAAGGCACGTGGTCCTACAGCTCAGGAGAAAAGGGGTGTTACCTTCTGTGTGAATGCCTGTATGCATTACAGGCCCAGCCCACAACCTGGGGGCCTGGGCAGTCAAGCTGTGAATTTGTGTAAAGGTTCTTTTGAAGGCATTGGTGGTGGAGGAAGCAATGCCATTGTGACCCTTGCTCTTCAGGTCTGTTATGTGAGGAATCATTACCACTTTTTCTGACAAGCTAAAGGACTGGTTGGGCAATAAGGTGAAGACAAAATTCAAATTCTTGGGTTTAGGAAGGGAAAGTGGTTCAGTGTATGGTCTTAGAGCCAGATAAAACTGGGTTGCAATCTGGGCTATTCCCTTTACAGTATGTGACCTTGCATAAATCAGTTATCTTCTTTCTTGGAGGACACCTACTTTCTTGGAGACTAGGCCATTCATAGTGTCCCTGAACATAAAAGTCTTAAAGAGAAAATTTCCTCTCCTCCACCATTATTGCTGTTATCATCATCATCATCATCATCATCATCATCATCATCATGGCATGGTATTGAGTGAATACTTAGTGGATTACTGTTGGGCACAAGCCACATATGGTGAAGGTTTATAACGATCAGTGGCCAAGCTCTGGAAATTCATCATCTTAAAGGGTGGATCCAGTAGAATGGTAAAATATTGACTAGAATTGGATTCTCTGCTTATATGAAGTGTGAGGCTGGATTGGTTCACTCATGTGTAAAATGAGTATAACCCTATACAACCCACAAGACTATTGTGGGAAATAAATGAAGAGAATTATATGAAATTCCTGGCCTTCAGAGAATGTTAGATCTTTAATCATCATAATCATCAGTGTTGTTGTCGTCATCATCATCATCATCCTGGGGTGATGTTGAGATAATATTCAAATAAAACTCAGAAAATCCGTGCTTCCTTGACTCCACACCACCCTTCTAAAGCAAAAGTTTATGTTCGTTCCTTTCATCCAAACTTATCCCTTGTGTGAAAGAAGCAAATAGTAATACACAAATCAGAATAACTGTCATTCACTTGGAATTATAAAAGAGATAATTGAATCCTATCTACATTTATATCATTTATGCACTCTGGTGCAGTTTCTGTAATGTAGGATGAGAAAGAAAATTCCCTCCACATTTCCATTTTACTTAGTTACCTGCCAGAAAATTTGAAATCACGAGGAAAACCTTACTGTCATGAATTACAAAATATGATATAGAAATACATAATTGACATGGAAAGCTGTTCCTGACATTCTGTTTTGTGAAAAAGTCAGATGCAACACACACACACACACTCATTAAGGATCAGTATCAAAATATTTGAGTGAATATTTCTAGATGGTGTTTTCATGGAAAATTTTCTAAATTCATCTTTATTCTTCTATTTCCAGTTTTAACTTTTTCAATGAGCATGTGGAGTTTTTACGATTAAAAAAAAAGTAAAAGTGAAAATAGTATAAATCTGTTTCTCCTTTCTCTTCCGTGAGATGGGGCTGTTGGCTCTTCCAGTTCCTTGTTTGCTTTCTGTCCCATCTTACTTCTGAGAAGAACCTGGTGTAAGTGTCAGATTTCTGCGGGTCCAGGCTGAGAAGTTTCCCCTCTCTATGCTACCTCCTCGCCACTCTCTTGTCAGCTCAATTTATGCTATTTCTGTCTTTGGTCACAAGGGGGCATTTCATAACTATGTTATAAATATCCTCACACGAAGCGATATTAATTTTTCAAAAATAAAATTGCAATAAACATAACAAATAACATTATGAAACTGATTCCCAATTCTGCTTCAAAAATACACAGGTATAGAAAAATACTGGAAAGATATACCCTCAGTTGCATTTGCTACAGACTCACAAATATACTACTGCATTTCTTTCCTTTTTTAATTAAAGTTTATTGGGGTGACAATTGTTACTAAAATTACATAGATTTCAGGTGTACAATTCTGTATTACATCATCTATAAATCCCATTGTGTGTTCACCACGCAGAGTCAGTTCTCCTTCCATCACCATATATCTGATCCCCCTTACCCTCATCTCCTACCCGCCACCCCCCACCCTTACCCTCTGGTAACCACTAAACTATTGTCTGTGTCTATGAGTTTCTGTTTCTCATTTGTTTGTCTTGTTCTTTTGTTGTTCTTGGTTTATATACCACATATCAGTGAAATCACATGGTTCTCTGCTTTTTCTGTCTGACTTATTTCGCTCAGCGTTACACTCTCAAGATCCATCCATGTTGTCACAAATGTTCCTATATCATCTTTTCTTACCGCTGAATAGTATTCCGTTGTGTATATATACCACAACTTCTTTATCCATTCATCTACCAAAGGACATTTTGGTTGTTTCCATGTCTTGGCCACTGTAAACAAAGCTGCAGTGAACATTGGCGCACACGTGTCTTTATGTATAAATGTTTTCAGATTTTTTGGGTAGATACCCAGGAGAGGGATTGCTGGGTCATATGGCAATTCTATTCGTAATTTTTTGAGGAACCTCCACACTGCCTTCCATAACGGCTGCACCAGTCTGCATTCCCACCCACAGTGTATGAGGGTTCCTTTTTCTCCACAGCCTCTCCAACACTTGTTACTATTTGTCTTGTTGATGATAGCCATTCTGACTGGGGTGAGGTGATATCTCATTGTGGTTTTGATTTGCATTTCTCTAATGATTAGTGATGTTGAGCATTTTTTCATATGTCTATTTGCCATTTGTATGTCCTCTTTGGAGAAATGTCTCTTCAGGTCCTCTGTCCATTTTTCAATTGGGTTGTTTGTTTTTTGTTGTTGAGTTGCATGAGTTCCTTGTATATTTTGGATATTTGCCCCTTATTGGAGGCACTGCTTGCAAAACTCTTCTCCCATTCAGTTGGTTGCCTCTTTGTTTTGTCGATGGTTTCTTTTGCTGCTGTGCAGAAGCTTTTAAGTTTGATATAGTCCCACTCATTTATTTTAGCTTTTACTTCCCTTGCCTTTGGGGTCAAATTCTTAAAATGTTCTTTGAATCCAAGATCAGTACATTTCATTTATTTACTCATTCAACAGATATTTACTGGATGCCTACTATGTGTCAGGCTGTGCTAGCCCAAATCAATTTATCCATCCCAGAGTTTTCACCTGAGACTCTATATTCAACTGCCTACTGATATTGATCACTTGGACTAAGATAAATGTTATCCAAACATATAGGCATAATGCTGCATGGACAATACTCATTACTTTGAACTAGTTGATCCCTAATCCTGGTGGCTCACCACAGACATAGGTACTCACACATATGTACATTCACACATTTACATTTATGTTTCTATATCTGTATATCTATATCTATCTATTTATGTCTATATCTGTATATCTATTGAAAGCCAAATAGGTGCCCTCTTCAGACTGCTGTCGGCTCTCTGCATGGACATGCTTCTCACCCTGCTCAGACTCTGAAATCTTACTCTAATTTGCCACACAATGTCTCCAAGTGGGCGCTCTCTTCAACCAAATAGAACCCCAATACCCCTCACCTGGTTGTCTCCTACCTGGGAAGCCCTCCTCACAATTCTTAGGCACTGACTCTCTATGATGAGCCACTGTCCGAGGATGGAAGCCTTTCTCACCCTGCTCAGGCCGACACAGCTTTTTTTCTCTCATATGCTCTTCCCCCATCTAATGGTGTCAGGACTGAATTGTTTGGGAAGGGATGATGGAAAGGAACACAAATAGCTTTTTAATTCTGTGTTATGACTTAACTGTGAATATATCACCAAGCTAAAAATATAAAACATGTTGTGGTTAAGTTAAATTCAAAGGTGAATAGAATTTATGTGTTGTTGCTCAGAAAACAGCACTTGATCACAAACAGATCACCACCTTCATACCCAGTTGAGGACATCATCTGTCAATAACTCCATTAAGATGATGTTGCTTCTGACTACATGTAAACAGAATAAGCAGAGGAAGAATCAATAAAATTTCTGCTCCCAACGTTGTGTGGGCAAAAAGAAGATATATTTGTGAGCCAATCAGCAAATAGCTCCTCCTGAGCCTCTGAGGTTTCTGGAGATGCAAAATTTAAACATTAGCAGAAATCACTGAAGCAGAATGAGAGTGGGCACCTGCCTGCTACCCTGGCACCTCACTTCTTGAGAAGATAGTCCCTCCCCACCCGGCATACGCACGCTGAAAAGGGTTAAGAGACAGGCCATCCTTTGTTAAGGACTATAAGAGGGTTGGAGACCCCATGTGCTGTGCATCAGTAACAGAGATGGGAGAGAGCACTTCTAGTCGGCATGGTCTCAAGTGCTGTGTGATCAGAGCTGGGCCACATGGAATGAGCAGTACAAGGATCTAGGAGGAAGAGGAGGTCAAAAGAGGAAAGGGGAAAAATGGAACTTTAACTCAGTGCCCTGACTTTCTGCCCTTACTGGGTCTCCTTCCCTTCCCTTGTATGGGTAAGGGTTTTACTGTCCTGTTTGAAGACCTGTAACTATCTGCCTGAAGGCATCTTGCAATGGAGACCAATTGTCCTCATTTTCTCCTCTTTGCCCCACAGACACACTCATTTTCTCTAAATCTATAACTAGGATAAAATCACAGCATACCAGGGCAGGATGACAGGGGTAAGGTGGGGTGGAGGGATGGAGGGTGGGTAGGAGAACACTGCAATTAGAAAAATCAAATAGCTCACACACCAGATGAAGGGCAAGCTTTTAAACATGTATATTGTTATATTAGGAAATAAAACATTACCTATTTCAGTCTCATTTTGGGTTGAGGTCGTCCCAATACAATAGGTGCCAATGACTTCCAAATTCCAAAGTGTAAAACAGGTGATGAAAACAGGCCTTGCAAAGGACTTAGATGAGTACTGACTTGGTTCCCCTTAGATAACCACCTTCCAGCCTTAAATAACTACTTCCAGCCCACAAAAGACATTTGAGAGGCCAAGAAGATTGTTGGAGATTAGAAGATTTCTAATGAGAATTGTTGGCATTTCATGAATGTTTCCACCAAAGAGAAGGAGGAGGCATTCTCCCTTGTCACCTTAAGCCTAAGGCAAGAAGCTTCTATGGGACTAATCAGAGCCCCTGGAATTTGGTAATGATGCTGGAGGAGCAAACCCCCCGGGGAGTGGAGACTCAAGCTCTAGGCCCTGAAAGTTCTTGGCTTCATGTAGTATAGAATTCAAACGTGAGCCGACACAGTTTAAAATGAAAGTAAATTTATTTAGCAGAAAGTAAGAAAAGGCCACTCCACAGAGTGGCAGTCTCTAATTGTTAGCGGAAGAGAGACTCCTCCATCTACTGGGCTTGGGTTTATATGTGTTTTCTTGCATCTATGGAAAATTTCTTGGTATGAGAAAAGAAGGAAAGAAGAACAATGATAAGTTTATCTTTAACTTCTGTAAGATATAAGAAGAATATGGGGCAAGTTTATCTTTAAGTTTTGTAAGGTACAACCTGTGGCATGTTTGTAATAGGTTTAACCACGGGAATGACTATAATGGACTCTCTTTGCTCAATAGCCTTCAGATGGTTTGTTCTGTGTGATTCATTAACATCTGCCTGAATTCTGTGTCTTGCAGCACGTAGGCAGCAGGCTTGGAATCCAACCTCCTAGTTCCTTCTTTTGTAAAAAAGAAAAGAAAAGAAAAGAAAAATTATTACGCCCCTTCCCTATATTAGTAACACAGTAGATATCTAACTAATTTCTGAGAAATCTAAAAGACTGACTGGCCAGCTGCTTTGACATCAGCATGAAGCAATTTTGAGAAGAAACTGGACTTCTTGAATTTGGGAGTTAAATTGAGCAAAGGATGTGTGAGTGGTTCCTGTAGATATAACATGGGCCATGCAGGAGATAGGACTAGTTTGGGGATGCCATAGATCTAGGTCGTGATGGTCTTCAGGAGGAGCAAGGAAACCTCATCAGAAGCAACCTGGAGATACATTATTGGAAGCTTAAAGGCTAAAGAAGGAGTCAAAAGTGACTAGACCAGGGATATATATTTGGCCATGTCAAGAGAACAGCAGGTGAGAACTCTTGAACAATGGGTGACTCCCTGCAGAATCCACAAAGGAACCATAAAACGGAAGGAATCAACTTTAAATACCCTTTGTTTTTAAATGCCTAAAAATAAAAAGCGAAATTGAGAGGTAACAAGTGTTTACTTGAGATCCAAAAGCATAGCTATTCAGGAAGTAATAATAAGGTTACAGTAATCAAGACAGTTTGATATTGGTGAAAAGATAGACATAAAGATCAACGGAATAGAGAGTACAGAAACAGACCTACATATATATGAGCACTTGATTTTTGACAAAGGTACAAAAGCTATACAATGGAGAAAGAAAAAATTCTTTTCAACAAATGGTACTGTATTAATTAGATATCAATATGCAATAAAATTAACACCAGCGTTTACTTTACACCATCCATAAAAATTAACCTGAAATGGTTCATAGACCAAAATAAAAAGCCTAAAAGTATAAAACTATTCAAAGAAAATATAGGAGAAAATCTTCATAACCTTGGATTAGTCAGCACATTTTTCTTATTAGTTTCCCTTGTACAAAACAATGTAACAGACATTTACAGCCCTCATAAAGTGATAACCCCTCCCCCAATCTACTACCCCTCTGACATGGTATATAGCTGTTACAATTCCATTGACTCTATTCCCTATGCTGTACTCCACATCCTGTGACTATATGTATATTAAATTATAGTTGACATTCAGTATTATTCAGCTTCAGCTTCAGGTGAACACTGCAGTGATCAGGCATTTACACTATCCATGAAGTGGTCTCCCTAATAAGACAAGTGCCCATCTGAAACCCTACAAAATCTTTACAACATTATTGATTATATTCCCAAACTGTCTTTTCTATCACCCAAGATTGTGGTTACCAATTTGTGCTTTCTAATACTCTCACCTTCCCTCTCCTATATAGCACCCCTGTTTTTTCTCTATATCTCTGAGACTGTTTCGGATTAGTTTACTCATTTATTCTGTTCTTTAGATCCCACATATAAGTGAGATTATATGGTATTTGTCTTTCTCCCTCTGATTTATTTCACTTAGCCTAATTTCTCTAGGTCAATCCATATCGTTGCAAATGTTAAGATTTAATTCTTCTTTATAGCCGAGTAGTACCCCATTGTATAAATGTATCAGTGGTTTTCTTTAAATTAAAGTTTACCGAGGTGACAATTGTTAGTAAAGTTACATAGATTTCAGGTATACAATTCTGTAACACATCATCTATATATCACATTGTGTGTTCACCACCAAGAGTCAGTTCTCCTGCCATCCCCATATATTTGATCTCTTTTAGGCTCATCTAACACACCTCTCCACCCTTACCCTCTGATAACCACTAAACTATTCTCTGTATCTATGAGGTTTTTTTTTTTTTTATTGTGGTGACAATTATTAGTAAAATTACATAGATTTCAGGTGTACAATTCTGTATTACATCATCTATAAATCCCATTGTGTGTTCACCACCCAGAGTCAGTTCTCCTTCCATCACCATATATTTGATCCCCCTTACCCTCATCTCCCACCCCCAACCCCCCCTAATCTCTGGCAACCACTGTACTACTGTCGGTGTCTATGAGTTTTTGTTTCTCATTTGTTTGTCTTGTTCTTTTGTTGTTTTTGGTTTATATACCACATATCAGTGAAATCACATAGTTCTCTGCTTTTTCTGTCTGACTTATTTCTCTTAGCATTATACTCTCAAGATCCATCCATGTTGTCACAAATGTTCCTATATCATCTTTTCTTACTGCTGAATAGTATTCCATTGTGTATATATACCACAACTTCTTTATCCATTCATCTATCGAAGGACATTTTGGTTGTTTCCATGTCTTGGCCACCGTAAACAAAGCTGCAATGAACATTGGAGCACACGTGTCTTTATGTATAAATGTTTTCAGATTTTTTGGGTAGATACCCAGGAGAGGGATTGCTGGGTCATATGGTAATTCTATTTGTAATTTTTGAGGAACCTCCACACTGCCTTCCATAATGGCTGCACCAGTCTGCATTCCCACCAACAGTGTATGAGGGTTCCTTTTTCTCCACAGCCTCTCCAACACTTGTTACTATTTGTCTTGTTGATGATAGCCATTCTGACTGGGGTGAGGTGATATCTCATTGTGGTTTTGATTTGCATTTCTCTGATGATTAGTGATGTTGAGCATTTTTTCATATGTCTATTTGCCATTTGTATGTCCTCTTTGGAGAAATGTCTCTTCAGGTCCTCTGCCCATTTTTCAATTGGGTTGTTTGTTTTTTTTGTTGTTGAGTTGCATGAGTTCCTTGTATATTTTGGATATTAGCCCTTATCGGAGGCACTGTTTGCAAAAATCTTCTCCCATTCAGTTGATTGTCTCTTTATTTTGTTGATGGTTTCTTTTGCTGTGCAGAAGCTTTTAAGTTTCATATAGTCCCATTTGTTTATTTTAGCTTTTACTTCCATTGCCTTTGGAGTCAAATTCATAAAATGCTCTTTGAACCCAAGGTCCATAAGTTTAGTACCTATGTTTTCTTCTATGCAGTTTATTGTGTCAGGTCTTATGCTTAAGTCTTTGATCCATTTTGAATTAATTTTGGTACATGGTGACAGATAGCAGTCCAGTTTCATTCTTTTGCACGTGGCTATCCAATTCTCCCAGCACCATTTATTGAAGAGGCTGTCTTTCCTCCATTGTATGTTTTTGGCTTCTTTGTCAAAAATTATCTGTCCATATTTATGTGGTTTTATTTCTGGATTCTCAATTCTATTCCATTGGTCTATGTGTCTGTTTTTCTGCCAATACCATGCTGTTTTGATTATTGTAGCCCTGTAGTACAAGCTAAAGTCAGGGAGTGTGATACCTCCAGTATTGTTCTTTTTCTTAAGATTGCTTTGGCTATTCGGGGTCTTTTGTGGTTCCAAACAAATCTGATGATTTTTTGTTCTATTTCTTTAAAAAATGCCATTGGGATTTTGATGGGGATTGCATTAAATCTGTATATTGCTTTGGGTAATATGGCCATTTTAACTATGTTGATTCTTCCAATCCATGAGCATGGACTGTCTTTCCATTTCTTTGTGTCTTCTTCATATTTTAAAAAAAATGTCTTATAGTTTTCAGCATATAAGTCCTTCACATCCTTGGTTAAGTTTATTCCTAGGTATTTTATTCTTTTTGCTGCAATTGCAAAAGGAATTGTTTTTTGTATTTCTTTTTCTGAGGTTTCATTGTTAGTATATAGGAATGCAATGGACTTTTGCATGTTGATTTTGTAGCCAGCAACTTTACTGTTTTGTTGATTTTTTCTAATAGCTTTTTGGTGCAGTCTTTAGGGTTTCTATATATAACATCATGTCATCTGCAAAGAGTGATAATTTAACTTCTTCATTCCCAATTGGTTTGCCTTTTATTTCTTTCTGTTGCCTGATTGTTCTGGCAAGGACTTCCAACACTATGTTGAAAAGCAGAGGTGATAGGGGACAGCCCTGTCATGTTCCTGAACGTAGAGCAAAGGGCTTCAGTTTTTCACCATTAATTATGAGATTAGCTGAGAGCTTGTCATATATGGCCTTTATTATGTTAAGGTATTTTCCTTCTATACCTATTTTATTAAGTGTTTTAATCATAAATGGATGTTGCATCTTGTCAAATGCTTTTTCTGCATCAATTGATATAATCGTATGACTTTTGTCCTTTATTTTGTTTTTGTGATGTATCACATTGATGAATTTGCGGATGTTGAACCATCTTTGTGCCCCGGGGATGAACCCCACCTGCTTGTGATGAATAATCTTTTTAATGCATTGTTGTATTCTATTTGCTAGAATTTTGTTTAGGATTTTTGCATCTGTATTCATCAGAGATGTTGGTCTGTAGTTTTCTTTTTTGGGGTTATACTTACCAGGATTTGGTATCAGGGTAATGTTGGCCTCATAAAATGGGTTAGGGAGTACTGTCTCTTCTTCAAATTTTTGGAAGAGTTTCAGCAGGACTGGTATTAGATCCTCTTTGAAGGTTTGGTAGCATTCACTAGTGAAGCCATCTGGTCTTGGGCTTTTGCTTTTGGGAAGGTTTTGGATGACTGATTCAATTTTGTTACTGGTGATCAGTCTGTTTAGATTTTCCAGTTCTTCATGGTTCAGCCTTGGAAGGCTATATGTTTCTAAGAACTTGTCCATTTCTTCTAGGTTGTTGAATTTGGTGGCATATAGTCCTTCATAGTATTCTTGGATGATCCTTTGTATTTCTGTGGTGTCCGTGATAACTTCCCCTTTAACATTTCTGATTTTGTTAATTAGTGTCTTCTTTCTTTTTATCTTAGTGAGTCTAGCCATGGGTTTGTCAATTTTGTTTATCTTTTCAAAGAACCAGTTCTTTGTCACATTAATTTTTTCTATTGTCTTTTTGTTCTCTATTTCATTTAGTTCTGCTCTGATTTTTGTTATTTCCTTTCTTCTGCTGACCTTGGGTTTCACTTGTTCTTCTTTTTCTAGTTCTTTAAGGTGTAACATGAGGTTATTTATTGGGGATTTTTTTGTTTCTTGAGATAGGCCTGTAATGATATAAACTTCCCTCTTAAAACTGCTTTCGCTGCATCCCCAAAATTTTGGTAGGATGTATTTTCATTGTCATTTGTTTCTATGTATCTTTTGATCTCTCCTCCAATTTCTTCTTTGACCCAGTCGTTCTTAAAAGTGTGTTGTTTAATCTCCATGTATTTGTGTTTATTCCTGCTTTCTTTTTGCAGTTGAAATCCAATTTCAAAGCCTTGTGATCAGAGAATATGCTTGGTATGATTTCAATCTTCTTAACTTTACTGAGGCTGATTTTATGTCCCAATATATGGTCTATCCTTGAGAATGTTCTATGTACACTAGAACAGAATGCATAGTCTGATGTTTTAGGATGAAGTGCCCTAAGTATGTCAGTTATGTCCATTTCATCTAATGTGTCATTTAGGGCTGCTATTTCGTTATTTATTTTCTGTTTGGATGATCTATCCATAGCTGTCAATGATGTATTTAAGTCCCCTGGTATAATTGTGTTTTGGTCAATTTCTCCCTTTAGTTCTGTTAGTAGTTTCTTGGTATATTTCGGTGCTCCCTGATCGGGGGCATAAATATTGATGACTGTTATGTCTTCTTGTTGTATAGTCCCCTTTACCATTATGAAATGTCCATCTTTGTCTCTTGTTATCTTTTTCACCCTGAAGTCTGTTTCATCTGATATCATTATGGCTACACCTGATTTTCTCTGGGTACCATTTGCTTGGAGTGTCAATTTCCACCCTTTCACTTTGAGTCTATGCTTGTCCTTGTAGCTGAGATGTGTCTCTTGGAGACAGCATATGGTTGGGTTTAGTTTTTGATCCAATCTGCTACTCTGTGCCTTTTTATTGGTGAGTTCAGTCCATTTACATTTAGGGTGATTATTGATATGTGAGGATTTCCTGTCATTCTATCTTTAGTTTTCTGGTAAGGCTGTGTCTCCATTGTTTCTTTGCCTTTTGTTGTTGTCTATTATTTCTGTGTGGTGGTATTCTATGATGTTTCCTCTGTTTCTTCTTTTATTACAGTATATATTTCAGTTCTGGATTTTTTTGAGTGGTTACCCTTAAGTTTATGTAAAAGAAAGTTTGATATTTAGAGTATTCCATTTTCTTCAGCATGCTTACTTTCTCCATTCCCATATTCGGTTCAGGCCTTTACTCTCCCCTTTTTATGTTTTGGTTGCCACAAATTGTCCCTGTTGATGGTGGTCGAATAGCCTCCTTTAGTATTTCTTGTAGTGCAGGTCATGTATTAGAAAATTCCCTCAGCTTCTGTATGTCTGGAAAGGTCTTTATTCCTCCTTCATATCTAAAGGATATCTTTGCTGGATATATTATTCTTGGCTCATAATTTCTCTCTTTCAATAGTTTGAATATTTGGTTCCACTCCCTCCTGGCTTGTAGAGTTTCTGCTGAGAAATCTGATGATAATCTAATGGGCTTTCCTTTGTAGGTTACCGTCTTCTTTTCCCTGGCTGCCTTGAGGATTCTTTCTTTGTCGTTGATTTTAGACAGCTTCAATACAATGTGCCTTGGAGAAGGCCTATTGGGATTGAGGTAATTAGGTGTTCTATTTGCTTCTTGGATTCGAGGATCTAGGTCTGTCCACAAGTTTAGGAAGTTCTCATCGACAATTTGTTTGAATATATTCTCTGTTCCCTTCTCTCTTTCTTCTCCTTCTGGTATGCCCATTATTCTCATATAGCTCTTTCTGATGGAGTCAGAAAGTTCTTGTAGAGTTCTTTCATTTCTTTTAAGTCTCAAGTCTCTTTCTTCTTCCATCTGTGTAATTTCCAGGTTTCTATCTTCGATGTCACTGATTCTTTCCTCCATCTGGTCAACTCTACTACCTAAGCTGGTTATTTCATTCTTAATTTCTTCTATTGAGTTCTTAATCTCCAGAAATTCTATTTGGTTCTTTTCTAAAATTTCAATCTCTTTCCTAAAATGCTCCTGCTGTTCTTTGATTGTGTTCCTGAGTTCATTAAACTGCCTTTCTGTGTTTTCTTGCATCTCGTTGAGTTTTTTCAGAACTGCAGTCTTGAATTCTCTGTCATTTAAGTCACATATTTCCCTATCTTTAAGTTCCTTTTCTGGAGACTTTTCACTTTCTTTCTGAGCTGCCTTGTTGCCTTGGTTATTCATGGCAATTACTGATTTATTATTTCTCTTCCTAGACGTCTACAGGAGTGGCTTCTGCAACAGATTGATAGGAAGAGGTCTTTCTTTTCCCGTACTTGTTGGTAAAATGTTTTATTTTTTCTCCTTCTCCAGCCTTTTTTTTCTCTCTCTCATATGGTAGTACTATGTTTTCTCTGCACTATTCCAGCTTCTCACACAATGGGGGGATTCTCTGGGAGATGGGCTTCTCCTCTGGTAACAGCTCACCTGGGTTGTAGGGTGCTGTGTCTGTGTGGGGATGCAGAGAGTTTTTGAAGTTCCAAAGCTCTTCCTGCACCAGATTCAGAGCCCATGTGTTTCAGCAGTTCTGTTTACTCCTGCAGGGATCCACCCAGGTAGGTGGGGCCAGGGGTGGAGTGAGTTGTGAGAGTTGGCCCAGAGCAATTGTGGTGACCTTCACCACAGTGGGTCCTGCTTCCACAGCTTCTTCCCCTTTGCCGGAAATAGTTGGGCTGCCAATCTGTGTCTGGGGACCACAGTTCTCAGAACTACAAATATTCTGTTCTTTTGAACTGACACTGCTACTGTTACGCTTCTAGCACCGGGCAGGTTGGGGTTGGGTGAGCACTTGGAGAGTAGGGAGGGGCGGCTAGTCTCAGTGCCTAAGGCTTCCGTTCTCTTGTCAGCAGTGTGGGCCTAAACCACCATTTTCAGCCTTTTTCCCTCAGTCTTTTCTCCGAGGTCTCTGCCCTGAGATTTTGGTTCAGCCGTGTTATATGTTGTCCCCTCAGCCCTGTGGGCCATATACGGTGTGCTAGCAGTCTGAGTTTTTCCCTCTCTCGCAGGTGCGGTAGCTCCAGGATGCAGCGAGCTCGGAGCACTGAGCTCGGTCTACGTGCTGCACCCACGCGGCTCCGTCTCCACACTTCTCCCTTCCCTCTTCTTCTGCTAGTATGATTCGCCCACCTTTAGGTGAATTCAGAAGTGGGCCTTTTCGTCTTGCCTGTCTGCTGTGCAGGGAGTCCTTTGTGGAGTTATAATTGTTACATTTGTTGTAAATTCCAGGGGAGAATTACAGAGGCTTACCTCACGCCACCATTTTGATGATGTCTCCCGAGTCTTTTTTTTTTAATTTATTTTTTAAATGTATTAGGGTGACAATTGTTAGCAAAATTACATAGATTTCAGGTGTACAATTCTGTATTACATCATCTATAAATCCCATTATGTTCACCACCCAGAGTCAGTTCTCCTTTCATCACCATATATGTGATCCCCTTTACCCTCATCTTCCTCCTCCCTCCCCCCTTACCCTCTGGTAACCACTAAACTATTGTCTGTGTCTATGAGTTTTTGTTTCTTCAATTGTTTGTCTTGTTATTTTGTTGTTTTCAGTTTTATGTACCACATATCAGTGAAATATGTTTCTCGACTTTCTGTCTGACTTATTTCTCTTAGCATTGTTATCTCAAGATCCTTCCACATTATCGAAAATGGCACTATTTCATCTTTTCTTATGGCAGAATAGTATTCTATTGTGTATATATATCACAACTTCTTTATCCAATCATCTATCGAAGACTACTTTGGTTGTTTCCATTTCTTGGCCACCGTAAATAAAGCTGCAATGAACATCAGAGCACATATATCTTTATGGATAAACGTTTTCAGATTTTTTGGGTAGATACCCAAGAGAGGGATTTGTGGGTCATATGGTAATTCTATTTTTAATTTTTTGAGGAACCTGCACACTGCCTTCCGTAACGGCTGCACCAGTTTTCATTCCCACCAACAGTGTCTAAGGGTTCCTTTTTTTCCACAGCCTCTCCAACACTTGTTACTATTTGTCTTGTTGATGATACCCATTCTAACTAGGGTGAGGTGATATCTTATTGTGGTTCTTATTTGCATTTCTCTGATCATTAATGATGTTGAGCATTTTTTCATATGTTTGTTGGCCATTTGTATGTCCTCTTTGGAGAAATGTCTATTCAGATCCTCTGCCAATTTTTTATTTGGATTGTTTGGGGTTTTTTTTTTTGTTGTTGTCAAGTTGTATGAGTTCCTTAATATTTTGAATATCGGTCCCTTATCAGAGGCATTGTTTGCAAAACTCTTCTCCCATTTGGTTGCTTGCCTCTTTATTATATTTTGTTTCTTTTGCTGTGCAGAAGCTTTTTAGTTTGATATAGTCCCATTCATTTATTGTAGTTTTTACTTCCCTTACCGTTAGAGTCAAATTCATAAAATGCTCTTTGATCCCATGGTCCATAAGTTTAGAACCTATGTTAACTTCTATGTAGTTTATTGTTTCAGTTCTTATGTTTAGGTCTTCGATCAATTTTGAGTTAATTTTGGTGCACGGTGACAGATAGCAGTCTACTTTCATTCTTTTGCATGTGTCCTTCCAATTCTCCCAGCACCATTTATTGAAGAGGCTGTCTCCATTGCATGTTTCGGCTTCTTTGTTGAAAATTATCTGTCCATATTTATGTGGGCTTATTTCTAGGATCTCGATTTTACTCCATTGGTTTGTGTGCCTGTTTTTCTGCCAATACCATACTGGTTTGATTATTGTTGTCCTATAGTAGAACCTGAAGTCAGGAATTGTGATACCTCCAGCATTGTTCTTTTTTCTTAGGATTGCTTTCACTATTTGGGGTGTTTTGTGGTTCCACGCAAATCTGATGACTTTTTGTTCTATTTCTTTAAAAAATACTATTGGGATTTTGATGGGGATTGCATTAACTCTGTATATTGCTTTGGTTAATATGGCCATTTTAACTATGTTGATTTTTCCAATCCATGAACACGGAATCTCTTTCGATTTCTGTGTCTTCTTCAATTTCTTTAAAAAATGTCTTGTAGTTTTCAGCATATAGGCTTTCACATCTTGGTTGAGTTTATTCCTAGTTATTTTATTCTTTAAGTTGCAATTGCAAAATGAATCGTTTTCTTTTTATTTCTTTTTCTGAGGTTTCATTGTTAGTATATAGGAATGAAATGGACTTTTGTCCATTGATTTTGTAGCCCACAAAATTATTGTAGTCGTTTATTTTTTTAAATAGCTTTATTGAAGTTTTTAAGGTTTTCTATATATAGCATCATGTCATCTGCAAAAAGTGCCAATTTAACTTCTTTTTTTTTTTTTCATTCCCTATTTTGAGGCCTTTTATTTCTTTCTCTTGCCTGATTGCTCTGGCTAGAACTTCAAATATTATGTTGAAAAGCAGAGCTGATAGGGGATAGCCCTGTTGTGTTCCTGAATGTTTGGCAAAGGGTTCAATTTTTCATTGTTAATTACGATATTAGCTGAGGATTAGTCATATGTGGCCATTATTATATTGAGATATGTTTCTTCAATAACCATTTTATTAAGTGTTTTAATCATAAATGTAAGTTGTGTTGTCAGACGCTTTTTCTGCATCAACTGATATAGTCATATGATTTTTGACCTTTATTTTGTTTATGTGGTGTATCATATTGATCGATTTGCGTATGTTGAACCATCCTTGTGCTCCTGGGATGAACCCCACTTGGTCGTGATGTATAATTTTTTAATGCATTGTTGCACTCGATTTGCTAGAATTTTGTTATGATTTTTGCATCTGCATTCATCAGAAATATTGGCCTGTAATTTTCTTTCTTTGTGTTATCCTTACCAGTTTTTTTGTATCAGGGTAACGTTAGCCTCATAAAATGAGTTAGGGAGTATTGTCTCTTCTTAAAGTTTTTGGAATAGTTTGAGTAGGACAGGTACTAGATCCTCTTTAAATGTTTGGCAGAATTCACTAGTGAAGCCATCTAGTCCCGGACTTTTGCTTTTGAGAAGTTTTTGGATGACTGATTCAATTTCCTTACTGTTGATTGGTCTATTTAGATTTTCCAATTCTTCATGATTCAGCCTACGAAGGCTGTATGTTTCTATGATGTCCATTTCTTCTAGGATATGGCATTTCATGGCATATAGTCCTTCGTAGTATTCTTGGATGATCCTTTGTATTTCTGTGGCACCCATGGTATCTTCCCCTCTTTCATTTCTGATTTTGTTTGTGTCTTTTCTCTTTTTATCTTAGTTAGTTTACCCAAGGTTTTGTCAATTTCATTAATCTTTTCGAGGAACCAGCTGTTTGTTACATTAATTTTTCTATTGTCTTTTTGTTCTCTATTTCTTTGAGTTCTGCTCTGATTTTGATTGTTTCCTTCCTTCTGTTGACTTTGGGTTTCATCTGTTCTTTTTTGCTATTTCTTTAAAGTGTAATGTCAAGTTATTTATTTGGGATTTTTCTTGTTTCTTCAGATAGATGTGTAATGATATATATTTTCCTCTTGAAACTGCTTTTCTGCATCCCCAAATTTCTGGTAGGATGTATTTTCATTCTCATTTGTTTCTATGAATCTTTTGATCTCTCCTCTTATCTCTTATTTCTTCTTTGAGCCAATCGTTCTTTAAAATATGTTGTTTATTCTCCACATATTTGTGATTTTTTCTGCTTTCTTTTTGCAGTTGATATCCAATTTCAAAGCCTTGTGATCAGAGAATATGCTTGATATGATTTCAATCTTCTTAAATTTGCTGAGGCTAGTTTTATGTTCCAATATATCGCTATCCTTGAGAATGTTCCATGTACACTAGAGAAGAATGTATAGTCTGATGTTCTAGGATGAAGTGCTCTATACCAGTTTCTCAATTCAGTCATCTACCAATGGGGATTTTAGTTGTTTCCATTTTTTGGCTATTGTGAATAAGGGTGCATATTTTTTTTTGAATTAGCATTTTGGATTTCTCTGGATAGATACCTAAGAGTGGAATTGCTGGGTCATAAGGTAGTTCCATTTCCAGTTCTTTTAGACACCTCCATACTGATTTCCATAGTGGCTACACCAATCTGTAATCCCACCAGCCGTACATGAGGGTTCCCTTTTCTCCACATCCTTGCCAGCATTTGTTGTTTGTTGATTTATTGACGATAGCCATTCTGACTGGAGTGAGGTGGTATTTCTCATCGTGGTTTTTATTTACATTTCTCTAATTATTAGTGAGGTTGAGCATTTTTTCATATGTCTGTTGGCCCTATGTATGTCCTCTTTAGAAAACTGTGTCTTCATGTCCTCTGCCCATTTTTTAATTGAGTTGTTTGTGTTTTTTTGGTGTTGAGTTAAATGAATTTTTTAAAGTAAATTTTGGATATTAACCCCTAGTCAGATGTATCATTGACTAATATCTTCTTCCAATCTGTAGAATGCCTTTTTGTTTTATTGACGGTCTCCTTTGCTGTGAAAAAACTTTTTGGCTTGATGTAATCCAATATGTTTATTTTTTTTCTCTTACGTCCATTTAGGCAGCACATTTCTTAAATTGAACACAATTATAAAATAAAAAGTGGATTAAATGAATTTCATAAAAATTTAAAACTTTTGTTCTTTAAAAGAAAACATTAAATAAATGAAAAAGCAAGCCAAGACTGAGAGAAAAATTCACGATATGTATCAAAGAAATTAAATGTGGAATATATAAAGAACTCTTGCAACTCAGTTATAAGAAGACAAACAACCAAATTTAAAAAATAAGCAAAATATTTGGACAAATTATTTCACAAAAGAAGATGTATGAATGGCTAAGAAGTACATGAAAAGATGCTGAACATCATTAATCACCAGAAAAATAGAAATTAAAACCACGAGATACCACTACACACACTTTAGAATGGCTAAAATTTTGAAATATTAACAAAAAACCCACCCTGACCATACTAAGTATTGGTGAGAATTAGGGGAAATTGGAATTCCAATACTCTACTGATGGGAATGTAAAATGGTGAAACCACCTTGGAAAACAGTTTGTCAGTTTCTTAAAAATCAAACTTAAAACTTACATACAGTGTAGCCATTACATTCCTAGGTATTTACCCAAGAGAAATGAAAACATATATCTACACAAAAATTTGTATGTGCGTATTCATATCAGCTTTATTTGTAATAGCCCCAAATTGGAAATTACGTCAATGTCCATCAATAGATGAATGGATAAACATTCACCCTATCATGGAATACAACTCAGCAATAGAAAGGAATATGCTACTGTTACATGCAAATCATTATGTTTAATAAATAAAACCAGGCAAAAATAAAAGAGTGTATGCTCTATGAGTCAATTTATATAAAAATACTATAAAATGCAAAGTATAGTGATAGCAAGTAGATCAGAGGTTGGTTGGGGATGGGGTGGAAGTAGAAATGGGTTATAATGGGAAGAAAGAGACTTTTGGAGATGATGGAAGTGTTTGCTATTTTAATTATGGTCATGGTTTCATAGGCTTAAATATATGTAAAAGAGATCAAATTGAATACTTTAGGAACTTTTAAAACTTTATACCTTAATAAAACTGAAATGCTTACTCACGTGTAGATACAGACTGAAAGGTCTAAAAATGGCAACCTGTTTGGGTGTTTTATTCTCGTGATATTTGATTTATTGTTGCTTTTTTCATTGTAACTTCACTTTTTTCCTTGCTGGCCTCTTTAAAAGACTCCCTTAGCTATATATCCATTTTCTGTAATTTGAAGACAATAGCATATGCTACTGAAAGTCTGACTCCTCTTCTGCAATCTCTTTTTCTCCTTAATTTCTAGGCTTCTATCCCAAGCATTGTTTCAAAATCTATAAAAACATACAGATTTCCTCAAGAAACTAAAAAGTTTACAAATATGGATGTATAAATGATTGATTGGGATGAACGTATTTGTCCCTTTTGTTGTTCCTGGTTGATTCACTTTTTTTGTTTTGTTTTCATAAGAGATCTGTTTTATTTTCTTACAGGCCTCTTTAGGAACACTCCCACTGACAACTCTCTATCATCAACTTAAAAAGTCAGAATGTACTGCCCACCAAGTTCAGGGATCAGGAAGAGTTGACACTCCCATGGGATGTATAAATTAATGGACGAGTTCACTGTGTGGTGACTCAGTTCTCCTTCAGTTACCTTCCGAATTGGCTCCCTGACTTTTACTTTTTCCAGAAAGTTCTGTTCTCACTCCTCCACCCTTGCAGAAATGCCCTGGAAAGTGTGTTTCCTTCAGTTCGCCCTCAATCATGTTCTGATCATGGTCCCTGAATTTTACTGTTTCTAGAAAGTTCTGTACTCATCCCCTACCATTAGAGAAACTCCCAGGAAGGGTGTCTTAATTTGGTTATCCTTCAACCAATCATATTGTAACCTGGTTCCCTGACTTTTACCACTTTCCCAAAGTTCTGACAGCATCATCCTACTCCCTGAGAAACACCAAGGGGAAGGGATTTATTTCAGTTCTTAAAAAAACACACAACACAAACATATTCTGAAACCCAACATCGACCCTTACTTCTTCCAGCAAGTCTGTCCTCATTCTCATCATTACCCCAAAACCCTGGTAAGACTTCCTTCAGCTCTTCTACCAGTCAAGTTCTTATCTCACCTTCTATCCCCAGATTAGTTTTAAAGTTGAGGCTACTTTGGGAAATCTAGGATTGGTGTATAAGGTGCAATATTGACTTTCAGAGGGACCAAAAGCCCATTAACAAATATCACTCAATCACCTTGCCTTAAAGAAGTCCCTGAGTTTACCACCTTGCATTTTTAGATCAGACTCTCCATCTTCCCCTTCCTCTAGACAGATGAAAGATCTTTCTAGCTCCAAAATGTTGTAAGGGGCACAGAGTTCTCCTTAAACGTTTCTCAGTAGAACATGCAGGAACTCTGGTGATAAAATGTGAACATTAAATAAAGTGATTTTTGTATAAGTTGTATGTATTTGTTCATACATACCACTGGCAATCAGTACACACCGCAAGAATTTCCAAATTGTGCCTTGTGGAGGCACTGTGGTAGACCAGGACCCTAAACTTGGAACTGTGGTCCTAGCTCTACCACTAACTCGCTGTATGACCTTGAGAAAATCACTTTCCTACCGTTTCTTCATTTGTGAAATGAGGTTTGGACTGAAGAAGTGGCTTTCAATTTTTTTCCGTGACCTACAGTTTGAAATACTTTTTAAAATTATACCTTTTATGCATTTATGAGGTGACACTATTTCCTACATGTAAAACTAAAACAAGCTTCTCAAAAGAATTAACACTACTCATGGGTGATGGGCTCTGATTTTTTTTGTTCTTGTTTTCCTCCCCCTTCTCTACCTCCACTCCACCCCACTCTGGTTGAAGCTGTTGTTTCTCAGTCTAGTTGTGTAGGACACAGCTCCCTGGCCCATGCTGGTATTATGAGCCTTGCGCTCCCCACCGGTTGAAGCAGTCAGTCGCCAGTTGACGGTCGGCCGCTCACAGCAGCTCACGCCGGCTGCCGGCCACTCATGGCAGCCCACGGCAGCACACAGCAGCTCACGCTGGCTGCCGGTCACTCGGCTGGCCACTGGCCACTCCAGGGAGCACACGGCAGCACGCCACAGCTCACACCGAGCTCTGGCTTCTCACGGCAGCCCAGCTCCAGGGAGAGCCGTTGTTCACAATCTTAGCTGTACAGGGCACAGCTCACTGGCCCATGTGGGAATTGAACCCGCGACCTTGGCGTTAGATGCACAGTACTCCAACCACCTGAGCCACCCGGCTGGCCCAGTTTTTTTTTTTTTAATTGCTTGTTGTGACCCACAAAAATTTCAAGAGCCATAATGGGTCGCAATCCTCACTTTGAAGAACACTGTTTTGGAGTCTTCAAGATTGCTTTCTGCTGTATTCTAAAAATTAGCGTCTGCATTGGAAATGTAGAAAAACAAAATACAAAAAGAAAATCAGCCTCAGACTTGCTGTCTTCCTTGACTTTCCTCAGCTTATGTTACCAAAGTCAAACATTCTTTGAATCTCCATATGACAAAGTCCTATAGAAACGGCTCAGGCCAGAACGGCCCACCTAAGATATACAGCAGGTAGTAGTCTTGGTACTTAGCATCTCTAAACTCCAGTACCCTCATCTGCCACTGAACCTACGATTTTACTAATTAGTCTATCTTAAGGTCTTGTGTTTTTCTCCTTTAATATGTTTGCCCATTGAATTCAGATAAGTATTCATCCTATGTAATTCTACTGAATTGTTTACACTTAATATGACAATACATGGATATATGTACACATACATACACACAAACCTGTACATAGATACATACATACACACAATAGTGGCCTCAGACTTTGGTATACATTAGAATTACCTGGAGAGCTTGTTAAAAAGTGGAGATTCTAAAGCCCCACCCTGTGTACCTGGAGAATAGGAACTAGAGGACCTACATTCTCAAAAATCTCCCCCACCAAGGTGTTTTTATGCAGATGATGGACTCACACTCTGAAAAATAGTAGGAAGTGCATTCTTAAAAAGGTATCAAATGTTGAATTATGAGTATGATCCTTCCTTTCTGATTGGTGGGGGGCAAGAGAAAAATAGAAATTTTCAGTCCAGGTAGCTAGGAGAGGAAAGGCAATATTAACAAAAACTAAAAAGTGGGGAAGAGGAAGATTGTTTTTTAAACTGCTTTATTAATTTCACATTATGAAAACAATATTTTCCCTCACAACTAGGTGAAATTGTCCTGCTGGACAGAAAGTCTTCCACTGAGAGAAAACAATATTCAATTAGAAACTGGTAAGAGGAAACACCAAAAGGTTTACAGAAAAGTAAATCACAAAACTACAAGATTGTAGAGCAGAGGCCACATTATTAACCTCTGAGAAAACCTTAGGATTCAAGGTATAAGGCAAAAGTCATAATGATTATCAGGTTCAGGAGTTTGGAAGCGCATATGATGTCTCATTTGCTGCTCCCTAGTCCTTCTCTTGATTTTCATTCGCTGCACTATGATCTTTTCTACATCATCTCCCACTTCATTGTGATCAACATGCCTGTTAGGTATGGCCCATCGAAAGTTAGGGACAAGTCTCCTAACCCACCCCAGCCTAACATTTCCTCCAGGCTTCTGGACTTCGGCTCCTCCCAAATGGCGTGGTTCCTCTCCCTTCTGAATTGGGGCCTGTTCCCCTCCTTCCTTCTCCTGTTGGACATTTTCCATGTTGAGAGTTTTTACTGTTTGCTTCTCTTTGGACGCCATTGCTCCTAAGAGACAAGAAAATGAATTACTATATTGTTATTATTATTATTATTATTTTGGTGGACTGATAAGCACCGAGGACAGAGGCCCTACTGTGGACCTTTCAAGATTCAGAGCCCTGGATTTCAAAGGCGTTTTAAAATTGCATATTTCCCCACCTGAGAGAGTCCGTACGCCCTCTAGGGGGCCCCCAGTCCAAGCTCTCCCCCATCCCTCGGGCTCCTCTCCCCTCCCTCGCCCCAAACCCACCATTTTCCCTGCGGATCCATGCCCAGGCCTCTGCAGGCACCAAAACGGAGGACGGGGTTGGGGGAAGGATTTGGGGTCTCAGGGCTTTCCACTCGTCCCCCACCCCCGCCCCCGCACCCACCTGGGCCTATCCTTGCCGTCTCGTCTTCCTCCCGATTCTCGCCGCGGGTGCGCCGCCCGGACACTTGGACCCGCAGACCTGCAGAGGGCTGGGGTGGGGGAGCCGGGGCCGCTGCAGCCGAGCGCTGGGCGCCCTCCGCCGCCTCACGGCGCCCCCGCGCCTCCCGCCCCCCGCGCCGCAGCCGGGCCGCTCCTTCCCTCGGCCACCCCCAAGCCCCAGCTGACCACCATTTTCGACCCCAAGAAGGACCGCGGGGGCAGGCGGGGCGGGAGACCGAGGGGCAAGTGTTTCCGAAGGGTCGTCGCCTTGGGCCGTCCAGCCCTCCCCCCGGAAAGGCCCACCATTTTCTGCCGCCACACGCGGGGCCGCTGCAGGGCGTGGGGGCTTCTGTCTCTGCGCTGCTTCGCCCCGGGGACTGGACCGACCCCCCGAAGGGCTCCGCCTGCTCTCCACACCAACCCCAGGGAGCCGCTCCGGGCCCCTTACCTGGTCCCCCTGCGCCTCCGCCTCCTACTCTCGGGGCCACCCCCGGCCAGCACGCCCTCAGGGCCACCCGGAGCAGACGCCAGAAGGGAGCGAGCGATGGCCGGGTCTGACGCTGGAGCGAGGCGCGCCAGACTCAGCGTTGGTCGGTCACGTGAGAGTCCCTCGTCACTGCGAGCGGCGACGCCCCCGTCCCGCCCCTCTCCTGCTCCGGGGGGTCTGGAAGAGCCCTCGGCCGGCAACCGGCCCTGCCCCCGGCTCCCTTTTAACAGCACCAGCCTGGGCCCTATCGCTGTCCCTCCTTTGTGTATTCCTGGGCCTTTCTCTGCTGCCGGGGATGGGCTATATCTTCTCAGGGGCCTGTTGGCCATTCCCTCCGCTTCTCTGGGGACTTGCCTCTTCCCTCCCAAGCTCCCGGGACACGCCTCCTTCCACCTGCTGTTCTGTCTGCTGCCAGTGCTCTCCATTTTCCCTCCACTAAAATGCGTAGAAGAGATGTGTCAGGAAAACAACCCAGAAGAGTGGATTTTAAAACATTCTTAATATCTCTGTTTTGTTGTTGGTCCTTTGCTGCAAGGGACGGGCAGTATTTACTCAGAGACCTGTTCGCCATTCTCACTGATACTCTGAGGACTTGCCTGTTCCCTCTTGTGCTTCCAGGACACAACCCTCCTCCGCACCAGGACTCAGGTGTAAAATTTAAGGGGATGCAAAACAAAACAAACAAACAAAAAAACACAAACAAACAAAAAAAACAAAGCGAAACAAAAAAAAACTAGTAGTGAAGATAAATCGCATTTTAATGCAGTATTTTTAAAAAATGAATGCAAGAATATCCATGATGAGCAAGATGCCCCACCTACCCCACCCCCAACCTGTGGGGTATCACTTCATAAATTATATAAATGCCTAACCACTACACTGTACACCTGAAACTAATATAAAATAATATTGAATGTCAACGATAATTTTTAACAATGTATAGTCATGGGCTGTAAAGTATAGCATAGGGAATATAGTCAATGGTATTGTAATAGCTATGTACAATGTCAGATGGGTCGCACACTTGTTGGGGTTATCACTTTGTGAGGTGTGTAAATGTCTCATCACTCCCAAGAAAGTATGGTATATTAACAGGCATTATTTTTTCCTGTGAATAAGCCATACTTTGTTTGCATGCTTCGTAAATTTTTTTGTTATCGAAACTGGATATTTTGAATATTATGATGTCACACCTCTGGGAATCATATTCTCTGTCAAGGATTTCTTGTTGCTGGCTGTTGTGACTTGTTTGTTTAGTTACTTTTCTAAACTATTTTTGTAAAGTCTGCATTCTTTATCATGTGTGTCCACTGAAATCTGTGTTGCCCTTAGTGGTCAGCTGGTGTTTTGACAATTACTTTAAATACCTGGAGCCAGTATAAGAAAAAAGAAGAAACGCTGTCCCAGTCTTTGCAAATTGCTCTGTGCTGGGGAAGTCATTCTATGCTTAGCCAGACTTTTTACAACTCTGCATTAGTTTTTTTTAATTATTATTATTAGTTTCAGGTGTACAAAACAACATAGTGATTAGACATTTACACCCCTCACATAGTAATAACCCCTCAAGTCTACTACCCATCTGACATCATACAGAGCTGTTACAATACCATTGACTGTATTCCCTATGCTATACTTTACATCCCGTGACTATATATATGTAATTACAGCTGGCATTCAATACTATTTTATATTAGTTTCAGGTGTACAGTGTATTGGTTAGGCATTTATATAATTTATGAAGTGATCCCCTCATAACTCTAGTATCCATGTGACACTATAGTTTTTATAATATTATTGACTATATTCCCCATACGGTATTTCACATCCCCTGTGTGGGGACAGAGCCCCAGAGAGCAGTTTCCAGGCTCTCGGCCTCATATGGAGGGGTGCTGGCTCGGGTGGTAGATGGCCGTTAGCTGTGGCTAGTTGGCCGTCAGCTGTAACCATTGAGCCATTGGCCACTAATATAACTGCTGCAGCTACGGAGGGAGAAGAGCAGAGTTGAGGAGAGTGGAGGAGAGTTGTCGGTCGGTTGACAGAAAAGCGGACAGCAGGTCGCACGTCGTGTGAACCCAGCCTCCAGTGAGACCACAGTGGTATGACTTCCCTACCTATGGCTCCGTGGGTGTTCCTTTGGGCCTAGCCACATCCTGCGTTCTTACGTGGGGAGCGGGAGTAGAGACCCCGCAGGCCATCCCGCACAACAGCTGTGTTCTTGTGCAGGGAGCGGGACAGAGACCCCGCATGACACCCTGCACAACAAATGGCGCAGGGAGCAGGGTCTCCAGCACGACACCCTGTGACTATTTTGTGACTACCAATTTGCACTTTCTAATCCCTTCACCTTTCTCAACCATACCCCTAACCCCTCCCATTTAGCAACCATGAGTTTGTTTTCTGCATCTATGAGTCTATTTCTGTTTTGTTTGTTTGTTTATTCTGTTCTTTAGATTCCACATATAAGTGAGATCATATGGTATTTGTCTTTCTCAGTCTGTGTTAGTTTTCATTTCCTGCTTGGCAGAATCTGAAAGTCAGCCAGAAGTGAGAGCTTTGGGTTTCCTCAGGCCTTTACAGCACAGGTATCCTATTCTGGGCATCTGTGTGGCCTTCTCAATTCCTCTGTATATTGGTGAACTTTAAAAAGCCCTTGTTACCCCATGTATCTCCTTTCCGAGCCTCTTCCTCCAAGGCTTCTCTTTCTTTATTGTTTGTCCTGAGTGTTATCCTTTGCCCCAGGCTGCTGTGGCAAAAGCTACTCCTCTCCTGGGAAGGCTCTGAGTCAGCAAAACAAAGAAAATCTTTGGTGCTGGAGGAGAACATGCCTGAGACCCACAGCCACATTTCTTTGAGCCACATTTCTTTTCTCCATCAGAAATAAATTTCTGGACAATTACTGTGTTTTTAATATATGCTTTTATACTATTTCAAAAGCAAATCTTAATTTAAAACAGTACCTTTAAAAAGAAATGAAAAACTCAATTTCAAGAGTTTGCATAAGGTAGAGAATGCAGGTCACATTTTATACTTTATAAACACAAACTGTCATAATAAATACAAAATAAAGAAAAATGATAGTGATAACTATTATCAAGGTGATCTGCATTGATGTAATCTGAGGAATATCTACCAGTTACACTTATAGAAATAATCTCTGTAGTTAAATTCCTCATTCATTTTCATGCCCCCACATGGGAAGTGGTAGGTGAGTATTTATAGGAATACAATTTATTGTCTGCTCCTCCACTCAGAAGTAACCTTGTGTCTGTCCAGTCCACACTCAGAACTTTGTCTTCATGAGCAGCCAAATCGTAGAGAGGAGCCTTACAACAACTTGTATCCCACAGTTTGACAATGTTATCCAAAGAACCTGAAATCAGCTGCTGCTCATGGGTAGGAGACCACTTTACTGCTGTGACCCAGCCTGTATGTGAGGTTAAGGACAGCGACACCAGAGAACCATCTTTAGTTCGGGGATGCCACAGTCTGATGTGCCTATCTGTGCTTCCAGATGCTAATCGTTTACAAAGCGGAGAATAGGATATAAAATTAAACACTTTATTTCCTGTCAAAGTTGACTTAAGACTGCCAGACTCAACATCCCATACTCGGATTGTGTGGTCCCAAGATGCACTGCAGATTTCTTCAGCATCTGACCAGAGAACTGAGGAAATTGCTTCCTTGTGGCCAGAGAGGGTCACTGTGGGAGTCCGTGTTAGTCCCAATTGCTCTGCTTTCTGTTTCTTTCTTGGTCGATTTGTAGATTCCTCCATTTCATCTTCTTCATCTGTAGGGACTGTAGACCAGATCTTTAGCATCTTATCCCAGGAGCCACTGCAAAATTTAGTTCCTGTGCTATCAACAGCTATAGAATCCACACTTCCAGCATGACCTCTGCAGCAGTGTAGGACTTTCACTTTGTTTCTCTCTACATTCCACTCCCATAAGAGTATAGTCTGATCCATAGAGACACTCAGTAATAGGCAAGACAAACTATCTTTTTTCACCTAGGCCACATCTTTTACAACATCTGTATGTCCCACAATTGTCGTTATTGATTTTCCTTCCAAGGACCAGATCCAAGAAGTCTTATCATAAGAACCAGTCAAGATCCATTCCTCTGCCTCTTTGATTGAACTGATCCAGTCATCGTGGAATAAACATTGCTCTGACTGAGGTGCGGTGTACTTTTCCACGTATTCTAGTTCCACAACCTCTTCTGAAGAGATGTTTTTCAATTCCATGTGTTTGACCAAGGGCATTTGCAGAAACTGGCCCTTGATAAGGAAATCAAACTCCACATGTTTGTGGAACCCATTTTTTGCCTCCAGCAATTTATTGATGATGTTACTAAGGTCAGCAATTTTAGAGGCTGCAGGGATTGAGAAGGGAACATCATCTACTGCATATTTCTTGTTGTCAGTGAAGAAGCGTGTCTGGAGCTGAGCCATGGCGGAGCGCACATGCAAGACTTGCCTACAGAAATGTATGGGGTAATGGTCAGACAACAGGTGCTCTGGTCCCTTAGGACTACAAAAAGAAGCAGCTCAAAATTAGACTCCACAGAAAAGCAGAAGCTGCAGTCCAAGACTTGGATTCCTCTTTCTCTCCTCAGGCCTCCTCTCTCTCAGGAATTTTTAAATAGAATACTTGGTTAATTATAATGTTTGGTACTTTGTCACAAATAATATTTGATATACTTGACTTGATTTAAAAAATTATTTTTAGTTGCTTTCTGAAATATAGCTGTGGAAATTTCATCGTTCAAAATATGTTTAAAAGTTATATGCAAGGTTAAAAACGATAGATGAACATCAAAAGGTAACAAAAGTCTTGTTCATCATGAGTAGTAACTATTTGGGTACTATTTGAGTGCTTCTAAAAGGTATAAATGTAATTTTAAAAGCTGTCTGTTTGAACGAAATTTTCTTAATTTAAATGGTTACTAGTAAAATTTTTGTTTTCCTTTTACCTCATGCTCTTACTGTGTCTCCTGAGAGAATACATTCCCTCCTTCAAATCTCTTAAAAATAACAAGGAAAAAAGAACAGTGAACAAAAATAACTGCAAGTGGCAAAAATCCAAAATTATCTAAGTGCATCATTATAGAAGAGAATTAGTCCTGGCAACATTTTAAAAAACCCATTCATGTTGTAATAACACCTCCCAAACTCAAGAAACCGGCGCATTATACATACAAACACACTTGCTGCATGAGCCAAACTCTGCAGTTATCTAGAAATTACCAACTCCAAAAATGGAAAAAGAATTTGCATATTGAAACTCAGAGCTCTACCACTTAAAATATACCTCATAGACTTTGGGAGTGAAGTTTCATATCATTAATAGTAAATTGACTTTGAATAAACATCAACTTCATTTTCCACCCATCATTGCAGAGGAGGCTGAAATGCAAGTTTTGTGACTGAATTTGGTATATTTTTCATTGCACAAGGATGCTTCTCAGTTCAAGTCTCCATATTACCGATCACTGGGATGAAGTTATTATATATCCTTCAACATTCTTCCTTGTCTCCTAATAAGCAAAGCATGACCTGTAAAACAAACAACCTAAACTTGAGTCTACAACTCTGGCACAACACAACTCTTTCCACATGTGGAAAGGTATACATCAATTTAAGAGTGTGGTTACCTGGAGCGAGGATGGGGGTGAATGGAAAGGAAGGAGATCTCAGCTATATTCATATCATATGATTATTTAAAAATTAAATGGATTAGTTTTTATAAATTTCAGGGAATGTGGTAGCTGTATTTTCAATGACAAAAAGCTTTAGCCAAGACTTTTTTTTAAGTGAAAATCAGATCAGTATACATTATGTGATTCCACTAAATACATTTATAAATGTATAATACATGTGTTTCTGTATATACATAGTAAAAAATTTTAAAGTCTACACTCTAACTTGTTTCACTTGATATATCATTCTAGTTATCTATTGCTGCATATGAAACAAGGCCCCAAATTAGTAGCTTAAAAGAATGAGTTATTTTTTTTATTATTGTTATCATGATTATCATCATCATCTCTTATAGTTCTGTGGGTTGACTGCGCTCACCTGGGTGTTTTTCCCATGGCATCCATTATGAAGTTGCAGTTAAATCTCAGTTGGAGCTTTGAGCATCTGAGGACTTAAATGGCAGTGGATGCTGGCTGTTGGCAGGGAGCTCAGCTGGGGCTGTTGACCAGAGTCTAAGGTGTCAACATTAAACTAAGGTGTTTCTGTTACCTATTTCCACGTAAGACCACCACAAAATTTGGTATGGCTTAAAGAACACCAAACGTTAATATCTTTCATAATTCTGTGGTTGACTGGGATCAGCTCAGCAATTTTTCTGTTCCATGTGGTTTTGTTTGGGGATGTAGCAATCTGGAGGTTGAACTGATGGAATACCTAGAGTGGCTCATTCACATGGCTGGCAGCTAGAGCTGGAATAATTATGTTCTGCCGAATTAGCTCATTTTCCACAGCAATGGAATTAGAAAATAGACAAGAAACACTACATACACTGTTCTACGCTTTGCATTTGCTTTACATAATAATATATCTAAGATGTAATTCCATACCACTATGTATAGAATTACATCTTTCTCTTAAATAGCTACATGGTGTTCTGACATGTCTGTGTACTCTGTCATATCTATGTATTCAACCAGAACCCTACTGATGGATATTTAGGTTAAATCCATCTGACCTGGGCTAAAGAGGACATAGTGATGAACAGGATAGTGCCCAGTACTTAAGGGGCTTACATCCTAGTGGAGTGTATGCTGGAGAAATAGGCTATTACAATAGGAGGCATAAGTCTAATGAAGTGGGAGGGTTACTTGTCCAGAGTGGGTAGAACCCACAAAAAAGCTATTTCACAGAATTCTGTTTGGGACTATTAGACCCAAGGCTGGGCCTACCTTGAAGAGGTTCATTCCAGGGGTGGCATCCTGTAGAGAGAAGAGCACAACTGAATCAGGTGACAGCCTGGCTATTGATTCTGGGCTCTGCCATACACTCACTGAAGATTCTTGAAGTTCATATGTTGGGAGTTTCTTGGTGCCCATTTTTGGCCACCTCTTTTCACACCATGCTCTCTCCTTAGGCAGCCATCTCATCAATAACCATATCTTCAATTGCCATTCACTCACATATGATTTCTACATTTTTCTTTCTAGTTCAGTCTCTGATCTAAATATCTTGCTGTATTCTTAACATCCCCAATGGGGTATACAAAGGTATTGAGAAATCAAAATGGCCCATCTTGTTCCCTCCAAAAAGGATATATGATGTGTTGCCCATCCCAGTTAATATCACTACCCATAATTGGGAAAAACTTATGAGAATCATAGAAACACCTCCCTTTATACCCCCCACCCAATTTTCAAATCTTTCATGAATTCATCTATTTGTTCATTCATGCATATGTTCATTCATCTAGTAGAGAGAGGAATATTGCTGGCTCAAGGGAGAAGGTGGGTAATTACACATTCACAGTCCTGGAGTGTGTCATCCATGCCAATGAGAAGGAGCTGCCTTAGGAAGATTTGTCACAGGAGGGAAAGTAGACTGTATAGTTGCTGATTCAGGTAAGTTGGTAGGTTTGGTGGTGGGAGCATATAGACAATCTCCTTTGTGATAACATCTACTTTTCCAAAGAAACAAGCCAAAAGAGCAGTTGAGAATGTTGAGGTGTTGAAGGTTTGCGCAGAGAATAAATGTTGTGCCACAGTGGTCTCAGATATTGAGAAAGTATGTTGACTGTGGAAATGTGGTAAGATTGCCAGCTAGGCCTGAGTACTGCTCCATAGCTTTCCTTCTACCTTATCTCCCACAACTCACCCCTCCCCCCTTTCCCACCAGGCTCCAGTCACATTGTTTTTTGTCTTTTCCTGCTCACTCCCACTTCAGAATGTACTGTTCCCTAGTCTGATATTAAAAGATCTTCATACCCACACAGCTCTTTCTTGTCATCAAGGTCTGAGCTGAAAAGTCACGTCCATAGTGTGGCCTCTAGCGATAGAGCATAGCACAACTCCAGGGATCATCATGCATAGTGTAGTTGAAGTAAGTGATGGTCTTTGAAGTTGTTAGGCTGGGTGGCCCTAGACACCCTTAACTGGCTTCTCCATAAATATTGTTTTCTATCCTGTTTCCTTGTTTTATTTTCTTCATGGCACTCCTCACCCACTGAAATTACATTGTTTATTGTTTATGTGTATCCAAAAGAGAAAATAAGCCCCATAATGGGAGGGGGCTTTTCTATCTTGTTGCCTATTAACCAGCCTGATAGGTGAAGAGTAAGCCCTCGGTAAACAAGTTCTGCATGTCAGAATTGTTATCTACCAGATACAGCAAAACACAAACAGGTACTTAAAGTTGAGTGGCAAAACCAATTGACATCGGAATCAGAGATCACAGTATACAAAACACTTAAAGAAATCTCAGACATGATCTATTTAGCAGTTCTCAAACTATAGGAAATATCAGAATCTGCCAGGGAAATTGTTCAAAATACAGATTCCTGAGCCTCCAACATCAGGGTAAGCATTCAGCAGGTCTGGGCTAAGGTCTGAGAAGTTGCAGTTTTAACAAGATACCAGGTGCTTCTAATAAAGCTGGCCCATGGCTCATGCTTAGACCAACACAAACTTTTAAAAATGGTGTTTCACTAGGGAAAACGCTTCTATACCATTAATCTATTACTTATCAGGCAGATTTCTATTATAATTGTCAGTATGAATGCTGGTGTAACTACTGGGAAGCCCAGTGTTCATTTAGGACCTCAGATTGATTTTCCAGATGGGATCTCATTTAACTTTTTCCAACCTTTTCTTAATTGTATGTGAGATGGAGGCTTATTTCATACTTCCTGCTTTAGAACCTGTTTTGTAAAAGTTAGTTTCAAAATGTTTTTGCTTTGGCAATGTAAAATATGGACTTTGGGTGATAATGGATGTGTCAATGTAGGCTCATTGACTGTAACAAATGTAGCATTTTGAGGCAGGAGGTTGATAGTGGGAACTTTGTACTTTCTGCTCAATTTTGCCTTGAACGTAAAACTGCTCTACAAAATAAATTTTATTTAAACAAACAAAAACTGTTATTGCTTTGATTTTCTCTCCTTGCTAAAAAGGTGTGTGTCATGCAGGGTGCCATGCGGTGTCTCTGTTCCCACTCCCCACATAAGAACACAGGACATGGTGAGGCCAAAAAGGAACACCTATTGAGCCATAGATAGGGGAGTCATACCACTATACTCTTGCTGGTGGCTGGGTTGGAGACACAGGAAGCAGGAGCCACACGATCTGCAACCTGCCATCTGCTTTTCTGCCAACCAACCAACCCCACTTGCTAGTTGCAATCCGCTGTGCTAACTGCAATCCGCTCTTGCTAGCTCAGCCACCATCTTCTTGCTAGCCCCCATTTTCTGCTAGCGTAGCCACGGCAGTTATATTAGTGGCCAATCGCTCACTGGTTACAGTTGACGGCCAACTAGCCACAGCTGATGGCCATCCAATCACAGTTGATGACCATCTACTACCTGAGCCAGCACCTTTCTGTGTGAGGCCAAGAGCCTGGAAACTGCACTCCTGGCTCTGTCCCCACAGTATGCTTGGAGAAAATATAGAAAATAGAGGTCTTTGTTACTCTGGTGACAAGAACTGGAATTGCAGTTTGAACCTCACAGTTGAGGATAACATATTAGGAGGGGTTGAGGGAGAACCAGGGGGTTCCTTAGACCCACCAGATGGAATTTTCTACATGTGAAATGTGACACAAGACCCTGTGCTGCCACTGCTATTATCTCTGTGGGCTCTGAGCCTCATGACAGACACTGTGTCTGATTAGCAAAATTTGGGATGATGCTATACATAATTTCTAATCTGCCCCCCTTCATGTTTAGTTGTGGACATATTTTCAGATAAGTAAATCTCTCTCTACAATAACAATTTTGTGAATAAATTTAAGACCATATTACTACCACCCATTTTTAAACGCTATTTTTCTTATAATTACACAAGTAGTAAACCCTGGTTGTAAAATAAATTCACACAACATGAAAATATGTAACTTCTTACAAATTGGTAGTTACAAAATAGTCACTGGGATATAAAGTAAAGCATAGGGAATATAGTCAATAATATGGTAATAACTATGTATAGTGCCAGGTGGGTACCAGACTAGTCAGAGGGATCACTTCGTAAATTATATAAATGTCTAATCACTATGCTGCACACCTGAAACTAATATGAAATAGTATTCAATGTCAACTATGATTGAGCAAAAAATCCATAAAGACTATAAAAAAAGAAAGTGGATTGACGGTTGCCAGGGGTTGGGGGAGGGTTCAATGGGGATTAACTGCTAAAGGGGTACAGAGTTTTATTTTTGGGTGATGAAAATGTTTTAGAACTAGAAAGAAGTGGTAGTTACACAACATTATAAATGTAGTAAATTTTGAATTTTTCACCCTATAATATTAATTTTGTTATGCAAATTTCACCTCAGTAAAAAGGATAATTAAATTTAAAAAAGAAAATACATAACTTATTTATTTCCTCACGGCCCTGGAGCTATCCATTGTTTGTAGTTTGGTGTATGTTCTGCCAATTATATGTTATTTGAATAGCTTTATAGCAAGACCTTTTTGTAGGAGAACATCCTCTACACCCAACCCCCTGAAAATAGTGAATTGAGTGGTTGCACATTGTCTTGACAATGCAGAAGAGCCAGACAAACTAAAAGCTGAGTGTTCCTCATCTTTGTCTGAACAGTTAGAACTTGAGCCCTCAATTTTCTTTATTAGGCCTTCCCTTTATATCATTAATATGAACTGGTGTATGTTTCTCCATAAAATAGACAATGAAATATACCAAAAAACCCTCTCCTACATATTGATTCCCTTAAGCTACATCCTCCCCCTCTCTCTTCTCATTTTCACAAACAACAAACTTCTCAAGGGGGAAGACTATGTTCACTATCTTCACTTTCCAAACTCCTTGTCATTCCTCACCACTCTGTCTATTGTCTCTCCATTCCACTGAATCTGCTCTCAACAAGGTCACCAATGGCATCATTGTTATAAAACCCAAAGGGGTTCCTTTTATCCCTTATCTGGAGTGTCAGCCCATGTTTACTTTGTTTCTGATGAAAAGAATACATGCTCCTTGTTTTTTTGTTGTTGTTGAAAAAAATTGCAAACTTTCAGAAAAGTTGCTGGTGTAAAACAAAGAATCCCCCTTCTCCCATCCCTGGACCATATGTTACTGTGCAAAAGGTCGGGCTGCTGACTGCACGAAAGCCAAAACTCGGGAGGTGAGGTTGGTGGAAAGAAAAGCAGGTTTTATTCCAAAATGCCAGCATTAAGGGAAGATGGTGGACTCCCTGTCACAAAGACTGCCTTCCTCTCTCAATATTGCCGAAAGGTTTTATAGACATGCAAGGAGGGGCAAACAAAGAAAAGAGAAGTTGTCTAGGCAACTTCAGGCTTCCTAGAAGTTGGTCTGCCCCAGGGTCAGGAGTGAAACCCATAGAGATGCAAAAACCCCTCCCAAATTACCAGACCAGATGTGCACACTGGTCCGAAGGAAACAGAACCATTGAAACTGATATGCATAGTCCACGCACAGTAAACAGAGTCATCAAGGTTTGGTGGGAGGGGATGGAGGCAAAGAAAGGAAAAAAGAAACTTTCAAAAAGTCCCAAGCCAAACCACTGTCAAATCAATTTACATCAGAGGTTTAAATTTCAAAAAATAGAAGATATAGGGTCACCATTACACATATGCAAATAAGTTGCTAACGTGATGCCCCATAGCTCCGAAATACTTTGATGTGTATGTCTTACAGATAAGAATGCTCTCTTATATAACCGCAAGGCAACCATCAAAATCAGGTCATTATCATTAATAATATTTACCACAAGCTAATCCTCAGACCATGTTCAGATTTCACCAGTTGTCTCAATAATGGCCTTCATAGCAAAAAGTTCCAGGACAGAATCCTGTACTGTATTGTATATAGTTGCCATATCTTTTTAATTTTCTACAGCCTAGAAAAGTTCCTCAGTTTTTCCTTGACTTTCATGACTTTGACATTTTTTGGATTGTGGGCCAGTTATTTTGTATATTGCCCCTTGATTTGGGTTTGTCTGAAGTTTTCCTCATGATTATATGTAGGGATATTATAGAAGCGATGCTGTTTTTTTCTCATTGCATCCTTGCAGACAGTGTGTAATTTGGATTTTTCTACTATTTATGACATTCTACTTGGATCACTTGATTGTGTTGTCTCCCAGGCTTTCTCATTGTAAAGAAACTCCATCTGCAATTAATAAGTATTTGACACTATGCAAATATCCCATTCCTCATTAAAGCTTTACATTTATTTATTAATAATACATTTATATCATGGACCCATGTTTTCCTGTGTAATTGAATTGGCTATAATGTATTCTATTGTTATTTGTTTTGATGCTCAAATTGTTCCTCTTCAGGCTGCTTTCTGTATCTTTTGAATATGCTCCCAATCTTCTTTGAGTACTTCTTTGCTATCTGGCATAAAATATCCCCAAATCATCTGGTACTTGCCTGTCCCAGACTCAGAATTAAACAGTTCTTCAAGGATATATGGTTCATTTTAATGAGGAAAAGTATTTAGAAAGCAAGATATAGGTGGCTCGAATGCTACTGGAGTTTTGCTACTTCTGAGTTTTCTCAATGGACAGAGAGAGCTAGGGTGTGCACACACATGCACACACACACTATTATTTTTAATCTATTTTTTTCCAAATCTCTTTAAACACCTTGAAAATTATTGGTTCCCATTTATAACTCCAACTCCAATCCAAAACTCTTGGGCTCATTCCAGTTTTTCTTTTCATTTTCATATTTGTAATTCCCTTCCCCAACAGTGAGAAACCTGTTTCCCAATTTCCTTAATATATTTACTTATGTGCCCAATACTCCTTTATGCAATCACCAATCACCTGTATGTAGATAATTTCTCATTGCAGACACCATCCCTTCTCCTCCACTGAGGGCCTCTTCACCTGACTCAGGCATCTATACCCTGAGTAGGCCATTGCTGCTACTTCCATCACCATGAAGGGGTACCCTCCTCAAATTTCCTGTGCTCTGTCAATCCAAGCCAACCTGCCTCCTGCATGAAGGCCCTCCTCCTCTCCCCACTTGGTCTCCAAGCAATGGTAACTGGCCATTGTAGTTTTCCTGAAAATTTTCTTGATTTTAGCACTGAAATCCTTGCATGATGGGAAATCCCTCCTCAGAATGTGAAAAGTTATGGTTTGGGCAATGGATGCAGAAGATTAAGGGAGAAATACAAAATCTGTAAGGCAGCCCCCAAATTAGGGAATAAAAGCAACATTCTTCTTAGTGTCAAATGGATAAGGCATAGATTATCCAGCTTCTCTAGACCCTTTGCTAGCTTTACTACTGCTGATGTTAGAAATTATATTTTGTTGCTCACAATAAAGGCAGTAACACTGTCTTTAACTCTGCTGGTAGATTAACCATTGTGATTTTTATTGAGATAGTATTATTTAAATTGTTAACATTATGAATTTAGTGACTTTGTTTTCTGAAAGTTCAGATAATGAAAATGGGAACAATTGAAATACCAATGGCTGCATGACCCAGACATCACTAAAAAAAATAGACTAAATGACTGTGTTATTTTAATGACAGGTGGGAAGATATATAAAACTGGATCTAGGAAGGCAAATACTAAAACAAAACATCCTGTACAATATGCAGAAAAGAATTTTGAATTGAGCATAGTGGAAAAGGTGATGTGGAAGCACATAAGTAGACTGAATCTCACAATTACAGGATGAGACAGGCAAGTTTTTCTAAATCAGTCTTTTTTTTTTTCCATTTCGTGAAAAGAACCAATGTTCAGTTAAAAATAATGGCAGCTGAATTAGCTTGCATATACCAAAAAATGAACTTACATTACCATATAGTTCTTTTGATTGCTCTATGGAACTGAGTAAAATTATATTCTGTGATCTAAAGGATACAATTAAAACATCCTGTGGATGAACAAAAGGGGAAATTTTGATAACAAATGTGAAGGCCCCTTACAATGTAGGACCAATTCTGTCAGATCTTACCAACAACCATGCTTTCTACAGTATATAAAGTGACGCTTCAAATCATGGCCAATAAAACCGAAAAATAAAATCCCCTTTAGATACCTTGGCCTTTAGGTACTTTGGTTTGAAAAACGGAGATTTTAATTGTGTTTCTTATTTCTATAAAGATTTTAATGCAACCACAGAAAACATAAAACAAAATATATTATATCTTATCTAAGTTCAAACTAGATTTTGATCACTATGTGCATATTTGGAAGATGGTGCAAATGTGAAATCTAGTAAATTGCATTCAGTGCATAACTCCGTACCAAAGAAAATGAAATGATCTTATCTGTTAAATATGGTGTTCTACTTGTACATAACATGGTAAAACTTACCTGTGATTTTAAGACTTTCATAAGGAAAATTTTGGTCACTTTTCAGTTTCCTCAAAATGAGCTGAAGCTCTCAATGAGATTTTGGACTGTATGGAAACGGAAGGAGATAGCCTTAGGCATGTGCCTACAAGACAGCTATCGTTGCTGACCATGAAAATATGTTAAAATGTTGGCCAGACATAAAATAATTATTTCAAAGTGTTTGTAACATAGGAAAAGAATGTCCTTCTGTAAATTGGAAATACATTGAAAATGAGAATGGAGACTTCCGGAAAAATGGCGGCATGAGGTGAGCCTCTGTAAAGCTCCCCTGGAATTTACAAAGAACAACAAAAACTCCACAAAGGACTCCCTGCACAGCAGACAGGCAAGACGAAGAGGCCCACTACCGACTGAAATCACCTACAGGTGGGAGATTCGCGCGAGAGGAGGGAGGAGGGAAGGGAGAAGTGCGCAGAGACGGAGCTGCGCAGGCGCAGGACGCAGACCTCGCTCAGTGAGCCGAGCTCGCTGCTTCCCGGAACCACCGCAGCTGTGGGAGATCGGACTGCTAGGGCTCCACAGGGCTGAGGTGACAGCATATAAAACGGCTGAACCCAATGCTCACGGCAGAGACCTCGGAGAAAAGACTGAGGGAAAAAGGCTGAAAACGGTGGTTTAAGCCCGCACTGCCGAGCAGAGAACGGAGCCTTAGGCACTGAGACTAGCCGCCCCCTCCCTCCCCTCCCAGAGCTCACCCCGCCCCCACCTGCCCGGTGCTAGAAGCGAAACAGTAGCAGTGTCAGATCAAAACAACAGAAAATTTGCTGTTTTGACAACTGTGGATCGCAAACACAAATTCACAGCCCAACTAGTTCCAGCAAATGGGAGAGAGCTGTGGAAGCAGGACCGGCTGTGGTGGTGGTCGCTGCCATTGCTCTAGGCCACCTCTCACAACTCACCCCGCCCCTGACCCCACCTATCTGGGCGGATCCCTGCAGCAGTAAACAGAACTGCTGAAATATACGGGCTCTGAATCAGAAGCTGGAAGAGCTTTGGAACATCAAAAGCTCTCCGCATACCCACCGGGACACTGCGCCCTGTGACCTAGACGAACTATTAACAGAGGAGAAGCCCGTCTCCCAGGGAATCCCCCCATTGTGTGAGAAGTTGGAATAGTGCAGAGAAAACATAGCACTACCGTGTGGGAGAAGAAAAATAAGTTGCAGTTGGAGAAATAATAAAACATTCTACCAACAAGTACTGGCAAACAAAAGAAAGACCGCTTTCTATCAACCTGTTGCAGAAGTCACTCCTGTAGATGTCTAGGAAGAGAAATAGTAAACCAGTAATCGCCATGAATAACCAAGGCAACAAGATAGCTCAGAAAGAAAGTGAAAAATCTCCAGAGAAGGCACTTAAAGATACAGAAATATGTGACTTAAATGACAGAGAATTCAAGATTGCAGTTCTGAAAAAACTCAACGAGATACAAGAAAACACAGATAGGCAGTTAAATGAACTCAGAAACTCAATCAAAGAACAGCATGAGCATTTTACGAAAGAGATTGAAATCTTAAAAAGAACCAAATAGAATTTCTGGAGATTAAGAACTCAATAGAAGAAATTAAGAATGAAATAACCAGCTTAGGTAGTAGAGTTGACCAGATGGAGGAAAGAATCAGTGACATCGAAGATAGAAACCTGGAAATGACACAGATTGAAGAAGAAAGAGACTTGAGACTTAAAAGAAATGAAAGAACTCTACAAGAACTTTCTGACTCCATCAGAAAGAGCAATATAAGAATAATGGGCATTCCAGAAGGAGAAGAAAGAGAGAAGGGAACAGAGAATATATTCAAACAAATTGTCGATGAGAACTTCCGGAATTTGTGGACAGAACTGGACCCTCGAATCCAAGAAGCAAATAGAACACCTAGTTACCTCAACCCCAACAGGCCTTCTCCAAGGCACATTGTACTGAAGCTGTCTAAAATCAACGACAAAGAAAGAATCCTCAAGGCAGCCAGGGAAAAGAAGACGGTAACTTACAAAGGAAAGCCCATTAGATTATCATCAGATTTTTCAGCAGAAACTCTACAAGCCAGGAGGGAGTGGAACCAAATATTCAAACTATTGAAAGAGAGAAACCATGAGCCAAGAATAATATATCCAGCAAAGATATCCTTTAGATATGAAGGAGGAATAAAGACCTTTCCAGACATACAGAAGCTGAGGTAATTTTCTAATACACGACCTGCACTACAAGAAATACTAAAGGAGGCTATTCGACCACCATCAACAGGGACAATTTGTGGCAACCACAACTCAAAAAGGGAGAGAGTAAAGGCCTGAACCGGAATATGGGAATGGAGAAAGTAAGCGTGCTGAAGAAAATGGAATACTCTAAATATCAACCTTTCTTTTACATAAACTTAAGGGTAACTACTCAAAATAAATCCAGATTTGAAATATATACTGAAACAAAAAAAGAAACAGAGGGAAACATCATAGAATACCACCACACAGAAATAATAGACAACAACAAAAAGGCAAAGAAACAATGGAGACACAACCTTACCAGAAAACTAAGGATAGAATGACAGGAAATCCTCACATATCAATAATCACCGTAAATGTAAATGGACTGAACTCACCAATAAAAAGGCACAGAGTAGCAGATTGGATCAAAAAACTAAACCCAACCATATGCTGTCTACAAGAGACATATCTCAGCTACAAGGACAAGCATAGACTCAATGTGAAAGGGTGGAAATTGACACTCAAGCAAATGGTACCCAGAGAAAATCAGGTGTAGCCATAATGATATCAGATGAAACAGACTTCAAGGTGAAAAAGATAACAAGAGACAAAGATGGACATTTCATAATGGTGAAGGGGACTGTACAACAAGAAGACATAACAGTCATCAATATTTATGCCCCCAATCAGGGAGCACCGAAATACACCAAGCAACTACTAACAGAACTAAAGGGAGAAATTGACCAAAACACAATTATACTAGGGGACTTAAATACATCATTGACAGCTATGGATAGATCATCCAAACAGAAAATAAATAACGAAATAGTAGCCCTAAATGACACATTAGATGAAATGGACATAATTGACATTTATAGAGCACTTCATCCTAAAACATCAGACTATACATTCTTTTCTAGTGTACATGGAACATTCTCAAGGATAGACCATATATTGGGACATAAAATCAGTCTCAACAAATTTAAGAAGATTGAAATCATACCATGCATATTCTCTGATCACAAGGCTTTGAAATTGGATATCAACTGTAAAAAGAAAGCGGAGAAAAACACAAATACATGGAGATTAAACAACATACTTTTAAAGAAGGACTGGGTCAAAGAAGAAATTAGAGGAGAGATCAAAAGATACATAGAAACAAATGACAATGAAAATACATCCCACCAAAATTTTTGGGATGCAGCGAAAGCAGTTTTAAGAGGAAATTTATCTCATTACAGGCCTATCTCAAGAAACAAGAAAACTCCCAAATAAATAGCCTCATGTTACACCTTAAAGAACTAGAAAAAGAAGAACAAGTAAAACCCAAGGTCAGCAGAAGAAAGGAAATAATAAAAATTAGAGCAGAACTAAATGAAATAGAGAACAAAAAGACAATAGAAAAAATTAATGTGACAAGAGCTGGTTCTTCGAGAAGATTAACAAAACTGACAAACCCTTGGCTAGACTTACTAAGATAAAAAGAGAGAAGACACTGATTAACAAAATCAGAAACGTAAAAGGGGAAGTTATCACGGACACCACAGAAATACAAAGGATCATCCAAGAATACTATGAAGGACTATAGGCCACCAAATTCAACAACCTAGAAGAAATGGACAAGTTCTTAGAAACATATAGCCTTCCAAGGCTGAACCATGAAGAACTGGAAAATCTAAACAGACCGATCACCAGTAACGAAATTGAATCAGTCATCCAAAACCTTCCCAAAAGCAAAAGTCCGGGACCAGATGGCTTCACTAGTGAATTCTACCAAACCTTCAAAGAGGATCTAATACCAATTCTGCACAAACTCTTCCAAAAATTGAAGAAGAGACAGTACTCCCTAACTCATTTTATGAGGCCAACATTACCCTGATACCAAAACCTGGTAAGGACAGCACAAAAAAAAAACTACAGACCAATATCTCTAATGAATACCGATGCAAAAATCCTAAATAAAATTCTAGCAAATCGAATACAACAATGCATTAAAAAGATTATTCATCACGACCAAGTGGGGTTCATCCCGGGCACAAGGATGGTTCAACATCAAATCCATCAATGTGATACATCACATAAACAAAATAAAGGACAAAAATCATATGATTATATCAATTGATGCAGAAAAAGCATTTGACAAGATACAACATCCATTTATGATTAAAACACTTAATAAAATGGGTATAGAAGGAAAATACCTTAACATAATAAAGGCCATATATGACAAACCCTCTGCTAATCTCATAATTAATGGAGAAAAACTGAAGCCCTTTGCTCTACGTTCAGGAACACGACAGGGATGTCCCCTATCACCTCTGCTTTTCAACATAGTGTTGGAAGTCCTTGCCAGAGCAATCAGGCAAGAGAAAGAAATAAAAGGCATCAAATTGGGAATGAAAAAGTTAAATTATCACTCTTTGCAGATGACATGATGCTATATATAGAACACCCTAAAGACTCCACCAAAAAGCTATTAGAAACAATCAACGAATACAGTAAAGTTGCCGGCTACAAAATCAACGTACAAAAGTCCATTGCCTTCCTATATACTAACAATGAAATATCAGAAAAAGAAATACGAAAAACAATTCCTTTTGCAATTGCAGCAAAAAGAATAAAATACCTAGGAATAAACTTAACCAAGGATGTGAAAGACCTATATGCTGAAAACTATAAGACATTTTTGAAAGAAATTGAAGAAGACACAAAGAAATGGAAAGACATTCCGTGCTCATGGATTGGAAGAATCAACATAGTTAAAATGGCCATATTACCCAAAGCAATATACAGATTCAATGCAATCCCCATCAAAATCCCAATGGCATATTTTAAAGAAATAGAACAAAAATCATCAGATTTGTTTGGAACCACAAAAGACCCCGAATAGCCAAAGCAATCTTAAGAAAAAGAACAATAATGGAGGTATCACACTTCCTGACTTTGGCTTGTACTACAGGGCTACAATAATCAAAACAGCATGGTATTGGCAGAAAAACAGACACATAGACCAATGGAATAGAATTGAGAACCCAGAAATAAAACCACATAAATATGGACAGATAATTTTTGACAAAGAAGCTAAAAACATACAATGGAGCAAAGACAGCCTCTTCAATAAATGGTGCTGGGAGAATTGGATAGCCACGTGCAAAAGAATGAAACTGGACTGCTATTTGTCACCATGTACCAAAGTTAATTCAAAATGGATCAAAGACTTAAGCATAAGACCTGACACAATAAACTGCATAGAAGAAAACATAGGTACTAAACTTATGGACCTTGGGTTCAAAGAGCATTTTATGAACTTGACTCCAAAGGCAATGGAAGTAAAAGCTAAAATAAAGGAATGGGACTATATGAAACTTAAAAGCTTCTGCACAGCAAAAGAAACCATTGACAAAATAAAGAGGCCACCAACTGAATGGGAGAAGATTTTTGCAAACAGTGCCTCCGATAAGGGCTAGTATCCAGAATATACAAGGAACTCATGCAACTCAACAACAAAAAACAAACAACCCAATTGAAAAATGGGCAGAGGACTTGAAGAGACATTTCTCCAAAGAGGACATACAAATGGCAAATAGACATATGAAAAAATGCTCAACATCACTAATCATCAGAGAAATGCAAATCAAAACCACAATGAGATATCACCTCACCCCAGTCAGAATGGCTATCATCAACAAGACAAATAGTAACAAATGTTGTAGAGGCTGTGGAGAAAAAGGAACCCTCATACACTGTTGGTGGGAATGCAGACTGGTGCAGCCGTTATGGAAGGCAGTGTGGAGGTTCCTCAAAAAATTACGAATAGAATTGCCATATGACCCAGCAATCCCTCTCCTGGGTATCTACCCCAAAAATCTGAAAACATTTAGAGATAAAGACACGTGTGCTCCAATGTTCATTGCAGCTTTGTTTACGGTGGCCAAGACATGGAAACAACCAAAATGTCCTTCGATAGATGAATGGATAAAGAAGTTGTAGTAAATATATATACAATGGAATACTATTTGGTGGTAAGAAAAGATGAAATAGGACCATTTATGACAACATGGATGGATCTTGAGAATATAATGCTGAGTGAAGTAAGTCAGACAGACAAAGCAGAGAACCATATGATTTCACTGATATGTGGTGTATAAATCACAAACAACAAAAGAACAAGACAAACAAATGAGAATCAAAAACTCATAGACACAGATAATAGTTTGGTGGTTACCAGAGGCTAAGGGGGCAGTGGGGTGGTAGATGAGGGTAAAGGGAATCAAATATATGGTGATGGAAGGAGAACTGACTCTGGGTGGTGAACACACAATGGGATTTATAGATGATGTAATACAGAATTGTACCTCTGTAATCTATGTAACTTTACTAAGAATTGTCACCCCAATAAGTTTTAATTAAAAAAAGCAGAATGGTATTGGCAGAAAAAAAGACACGTAGACCAATGGAATAGAAGTAGGAACCCAGAAATAAAACCACACGAATATGGACAGATAATTTTTGACAAAGAAGCAAAAAAAATACAAGGGAGAAAAGACAGCCTCTTCTATAAATGGTGCTGGCAGATTGGATAGCCATGTGCAAAAGATTGAAACTGGACTGCCATCTGTCACAATGTACCAAAACTAATTCAAAATGGATCAAAGACTTAAGCATAAGACCTGACACAATAAATTGCATAGAAGAAAACATAGGTACTAAACTTATGGACCTTGGGTTCAAAGAGCATTTCATGAATTTGACTCCAAAGACAAGGGAAGTAAAAACTAAAATAAATTAATGGGACTTTATCAAACTTAAAACTTTTGCACAGCAAAAGAAACCATCGACAAAATAAAGAGGAACCAACTGAACGGGATAATTTTTGCAAACAGTGCCTCCGATAAGGGGCTAATATCCAAAATATACGAGAACAACAAAAAACAAACAAACAACCCAATTGAAAAATGGGCAGAAGACCTGAAGAGACATTTCTCCAAAGAGGACATACAAATGGCAAATAGACTTTGAAAAAATGCTCAACATCACTAATCATCAGAAATACAAATAAAAACCACAATGAAATATCACCTTACCCCAGTTAGAATGGCTATCATCAACAAGGCAAATAGTAACAAGTGTTGGAGAGGCTGTGGAGAAAAAGGAACCCTCATACACTGTTGGTGGGAATGCAGACTGGTGAAGCCACTATGGAAGGCAGTGTGGAGGTTCCTCAAAAAATTATGAATAGAATTACCATGTGACTCAGTAATCTCTCTCCTGGGTATCTACCCCAAAAATCTGAAAACATTTATGCATAAAGGCAAGTGTGCTCCAGTGTTCATTCCAGCTTTATTTACGGTGGCCAAGACATGCAAACAACCAAAATGTCGTTCGATAGATGAGTGGATAAAGAAGTTGTTGTATATATACACAACGGAATACTATTCGTGGTAAGAAAAAATGATATAAGATCATTTGTGACAAGATGGATGGATCTTGAGATCATAATGCTAAGCGAAATGAGTCAGACAGAAAAAGCAGAGAACAATATGATTTCATTGGTATATGGTATATGAACCAAAAACAACAAAAGAAGAAGAGAAACAAATGAAAAAAAAACACTCATAAACACAGACAATAGTTTAGTGGTTACCAGAGGGTAAGGGGGAAGTGGTTGGTAGATGAGGGTAAAGGGGATCAAATATATGGTGATGGAAGGAGAACTGACTCTGGGTGGTGGACACTCAATGGGATTAATAGATGATGTAATACAGAATTGCATACCTGAAATTTATGTAACTTTACTAACAATTGTCACCCCAACAAACTTTATTTAAAAAAAGAAATTCAAATTGGTAGTTACAAAATAGTCAGAGGGGTGTAAAGTACAACATAGAGAATATAGTCAACAATGTTGCAAAACTTGTACAATGCCAGGTGGGTACTGGATTAACTGCAGGGAATCACTGCATAAATTATATAAATGTCTCACCACTATGCTGTACACCTGAAACTAATATGAAATAATATAGAATGTCAACTGTAACTGAAAGAAAATAAATAAAAATAAGAATTTAAAATGAGAGATACCTCATTGTCATATTATGCACACGATTGAAAATATGAAGAATGATGATACCCCATCAGGCCTTAATGGAAATTTTTGCTTCCTTCTTTAATTTTTTTTACTATTTTCAAAATTCATTTAAACGTTTTGAAGTGTATTTGAATATTCCACAAAGCAAATTATTTAAAAACTTTCAAATTTGCAACGCTACCTCTGGAAGGTTCATTTGGTCTTTGCAATGCAAAATCACATACTGTCATTACAGTACTCTCATGGGCTCTTTTTGAAGAGGAAGCATCAATCTACAGTCTCTACAGCTTCTCTGAAGTACACACCCCAGTTGTTATTTGTGGAACAACTCTGAGGTTCCATTCCTGAACTGACCTTTGTTCCAGGCATTCCTCTCAAAAGTGGAAGAGGTGAATCTGAGGCAAATCTTCAGATAATATATTTGAATACTTCAGCCTTCAGTCTACTGTGTGAAGCTGCAGCCCATGAGAAAATCTGAGCTCACAGTCTTCGGTCCCCTTTTACATGAGAAGTGTATCTGGAGATAATAAAGGTGGTGGACTTACTAGATGCCTAATGGCGATCAAACCAGTAGGGTGTGTCTGAGACTTCGCACAAGAAGTGAAGCTTAAGGTGCAATCTGAGGCTAAGTAGGCATCAGCCAGCAGAAGAGGAAAGAGTGGAGACTAGTCAGATATAACAGGAAGGAAATACTTTACAACATGGTTTATCCCTTGGGAAATTCAGTGCGGAAATCCCTTACCCAGCAATTTGGCATGCCGGGAAAACTTTACAGGACAATTGTAGAAATTTCCTGAGCTCCTTCTGCCCTCTTTGCTCCCACTTCAGGCTTATAATATCCACCAGCCTTATAAGAGGAGTATGATATTATTATGATTTCTATCTGTGAAACCAAAGAGAAAAAAATCACCGGGTAAATTAATTTGAGCATAATTTTATTTTACATGTTCTTTCACCACTCTCAGTGCAAAATAACTTTTAACAGAGTTTTCTTTTATTTTCCCAAACAATATTTTTCACTGGGGAAAATTCAGAAATTGGAGGTCCGTGCCACCTGATGAACACATCTAGAATGGGGTGTGGACATCATTTAGGAAGTCTTGGAAAGAGAGAGGGAGCAAGGTCCCCATTAGGGGGAAATTTCTGGAAGATTTTGTGGTAAGTGAAGCATTAAGGGTGAGTCAGAACGCACATACATTAAATCTAGTGGCAAGAAGTTTTCTTTAGCCCCTCCCTTCCAACTATGACAAGAAACCTGTATGTGTGTGACGGAGAGACAAAAATAACGTGAAAAATATCTGGATACAGCTATATACAGTTATGCTACATACATACATACATATCATTTTTGTAATGAAATTCCCAACCAGGTATATACTATAATGTTATAAAATTTTATATCAGTTATTTTACTGATTTCAACTTAGTATATTTATTATAAAAGCTAATGCAGTGCAAGAGTATTTCTTTATTAGAGAAAATATTTTTGTAAAGGTTTTCATTTTGCTACATAGCAAGATGTACATCCTTGGTAATTTATAATTCCCAGATATATTTTTCTGTGTACAGTACTATATAAGTAAATTTACATGAACATGTATATTTTTCCAAAATTTGGTCACAATACGTATACACTGTTCTTCATGTATTATATGTCTATGTTTATGTATATATGTAAATGTAAATACAGTACACACATACATACATACATATGTAAATGTTTTTGTACTTGTTTAATGTTTATGTTTGTGATGCATAGTTCTGATGTGAATTATTTCAGTAGACTTTGAATGACACTGTTTTACTAATCAGATTTATTTATATAACAGAATAGTAAACATTTGCTTATAAAATATGTTACAAGTAATTTTCCAATAATTTACATTTCCTTTTATGTGATGTTTTTGTTTGGGATAGACAAGGTTTTTTTTTCTTTTCATTTTCTACATTCAATATTAGTTTCAGGTGTAAAGTATAGTTGTTAGACATTTATATAATTTATGCAGTGATCCCCTCTGATTAGTCTAGTACCCACCTGGCACTGTACATAGTTATTACAATATTATTGACTATATTCCCTATGCTGTACTTTACATCCTCATGACTGTTTTGTAACTACCAATTTGTATTTCTTAATCCCTTCACCTTTTTCACCCAGCTCACCAACCCTCCTCTTGTCTGGCAACCATCAGTTTGTTCTTTGTACGAGGTTGGACAATTAAATTCGCGAACTCATCCTAGAAAAAGTGCTACATACCTCATTGCTGAATATCACTATGGTCACCTTTGATGTACTCCCCTTGGGAAGCTATGTACTGATGCCAACACCTAGTCCACCCTTCAAAGTAATTTTGTAACTCTTCTTCTAGAATGGCCATCAGAGCTGTCATCATGTTACCCTTGATATCCTGAATGTCATCAGAGTGTTTTCCTTTCAATGTTTCCTTTAGCTTCAGGTAAAAAAAAGAAGACATTGGTGACCAGATCAGGTGAGCAGGGAGAGTGTTCCAGTACAGTTATTTGTTTACTGGCTAAAACCTCCCTCATAGAGAGTGCTGTGTGAGCTGGTGCATTGTTGTGATGCAAAAGCCATGAATTGTTGGTGAAAAGTTCAAGTCGTCTACCTTTTTCACGCAGCCTTTTCAGCACTTCCAAATAGTAAACTTGGTTAACTGTTCGTCCAGTTTGTACAAATTCATAATGAATAATCCCTACCTCTGATATCAAAAAAGGTTAGCAACATCGTCGCAGCAAGTTTGCAAGCTTAATTGTCGGACCTCCTATCTTAAAGTCTGTTTCTGTTTTGTTTGTTCATCTATTTTATTCATTAGATTCCACATATAGACAAGATCATATGGTATTTGTCTTTTTCTGTCTGACTTATTTCACTTAGCATAATACCCTTTAGGTCCTTCCATGCTGTTGCAAATGGTAAGATTTCATTTTTTATTGCTGAATAATATTCCATTGTATATATATATATATATATATATATATATATATATATATATATATATATATATATATAGCACATCTTCTTTATCTATTCATCTATTGATGGACATCTAGGTTGCTTCTGCATTTTGGCTATTGCTAGTAATGCTGCAGTGAACACAGGGATGGATACATATATCCTTTCAAAGTAGTGTTTTTGTTTTCTTTAGCTAGATGCCCAGAAGTGGAACTACTACATTGTATGGCAGCTCTATTTTCACTTTTTTGAGAAATCTCCATACTGTTTTCCATAGTGGCTGCACTAATTTACCATACCACCAACATTGCATGAGGGTGCCCTTTTTTCCCACATTCTTGCCAACTGTTGTTTATTGATTTATTAATGATACTGAAGATAGATAGCCTTTCTGATAGGTGTGAAGTGATATCTCGTTGTGGTTTTAATTTGCATTTATCTGATGATTAGTTGAGCATCTTTTCATATGTCTATTAGCCATCTGTATAGACAAGTTTTTTTTTTTAAACTTCCTTTTAAATTCTCTAATTAAGTTTGTAACATAATTAAAAGCTTTTCTTGGGTCACATGTATTGTTTTGAATTCCCTTCGTGCTATTTCATGCTGATGGAGTACTCAAACAACTCTCTCCCTCTTGTCTTGGTCTTGAATATGGGCATGGAGATTGAGACGAAATCCCATTCCTTAGCCTGGAGACCTAAATATAGGACCACATCGATTGAACTGTCCTGGGGGTGATGTGTGGACCCAGGCAAGAGCACAGGAAAAGTAACCTCCTGGAGGGAAGGAAATTATGGCTTATTTTAAGCCAGAGGCACTTGGTAACTCTCACGAGAAAACAAGTATTCAATTATTTCCCCCATTATTTACAAATATAGAATTAGGTCTAATGTTTTTTTCCATTGTACCCTGAAGCCTTCAGTGCTTTGAATCTAAAATTCCCAGTGGACTAGTATTTGATGCAATCTTATGTATTACTCATTTTTATTTTGCCAAAGCTGTATTATTTTTAAATAAAGAAAAATCCATGAAAATTAAAGCAATTTTTGTATTGTCAAAAGAAAAAAATTAAAAGTTTGAAAAGCTGGGAGTAAATATATATCTATAACTGTTTGTCCAGTTGGCACAAATTCATAGGTTTCAAGTTAGGTACACCTTACCCAAGGAAAAACACATCTAGAAAACATGTACCAATCTATTTACATTGGATATCTTGCATATCTGTGATTGACTGTGAGGAGATCATACGATATAGACAGAAGGTACAGAATGATTTCATTTTCTAAGTATACATGTTTAATGTTTAATATTTTGTGATTAGGCAAATTTATATAAGCAATTGATAAAAAGTTTATATATATATATATATATATATATATATATATATATGGTTATAAACTGTTCACGCGATACTGTTTTATAAAACATGAAAAAAGGTGAACTTTTGAGTTGACAGTTTATCTGTGTATGTGCGTTTCTGTCTTACATTTTCCCTGTCCTCAAATGTTTAAACTTTTGTGTGCAGATTTTTCTTCACCTCTCTCATGGGCTGGACTTGACTCTCTCAGAACATAGAGATCCAGGAAGGGATTGTGGACAAGGAGTGGAAAATTCAAGAAAATGTTTGAAAATTCGAGAAAGTTCTGCCTGATGCACTGCAGGGGAGGCTCTTCCCTTCTCCCTTCCCCCTTGCAAAGCCCTCTGGTCTATCAGAGCTACAATTCTTTCTGGCTCTGACCACTAGGAGGGATCTATCTTTATTTATTTATTTATTTATTTATTTATTTATTTATTTATTTATTTATTATTTTTTCAGTTATAGTTGACATTCAATATTATTTCATATTAGTTTAAGATGTACAGCATAATGATTAGACATTTATAAAATTTATGAAGTGATGCCTCCCCTTGTTTTTTAAGGAAAGTTCATGATTTGTTTTTTTGTTGTTTTCTTACTCTCATTATAGTGACCCATCAAACTCTGTTTGCTATTTCCTTTATATTTTCCATATCGGTTTTCTTTTTTCTTTCTTTTATTTTTTTCTTTTTATGATATTATCTCTCTGGGTAGGAATGGAGTTAATTCCAGCCATGTGATTATTTTCAGAACATTTTGTTACATTACACTAACTTAAGAAAATTCCACATAATGTAGCAAGATTTAGTAAAGCTGTGCATGGAGAAGTCATCCCCATTCCACAGAATTCAATTCAAGTCTCTGTTTCTCCAGTTAGCATCTGACAAGATCAAGCACCTCATTCAGCCTCAGTAACCTTGGAAAACTAGTGATTCTGATATCAGAGTCCCCTTGTGAAGAATACATGAAAGAACACATGAAATGTAGCAAATAGAAAGCCTTGTCTACAGCTGGCACTCAAAGTTCTCTCGGTTTGCAGAATGAAGGAACACAATGTAATACAGCCAACACAGAACCTGGTGTTTAGAGTTCCCTGTGTTTAGATACAAGTACCTAGGCCTCAGGCCTCTTGACTCTAGTTGGCCTCCTCTGCAGGGGTGGTTCTGTTGGGAATAGTTTCCTGGGTGTTAGACTGGTAGCAAACTTTAAGAGCAGTGATTGCAGGAAGTTTAGTCTCCTCTGGCTCTCAAGAATTTCTTCTCTATGCCATTGGGGAAGGGACTTCCAGTAAGGGCTCCATCTTGTTTGTGTGGCCCTGGCAAAGTGGTTTGGGATCAGCTCTCATCTTCCTCAGCAGCCCTTGATCTTCTCCAAACCTCCAGCTGTAGACTGCACAGATTCTCTTCAAAAGCAGCTTGTGAAGACATTGGTGACATGTCACTGCCTTCAGACCACACCATGGGTAAGTTGGTCAGCAATAGGCCTTGGCCTTAGATTCCCACAGGACTGGGGGGGTTCTGGGTCCCCTCCTGTAACCCAACCCAAATACAGGACACCCAACCAACTCCCCTTTAGAAGAGGGGTGGCAGGGCCCAGGTGGACTATTTTCCACCCTCTTGAGGAAAGGAGCCAAGTGGCCCCTTACACACCCAATCTGATTCCATATGGTAAACATCCCCTCCCATGGAAGGGGTCATGGCTGAGGTGAAAATTTTTCCCTGGTTGAGGGGAAAGACCCGAATCATGTAGTCCTCAGATCCAGGGTTTAGAGAGTGGGAAGGGGCACCAAGTTTTGTTGGGGGTATTGGTATGCATTAACATTCTTTGGATTTATATTAGAGGTGGGTGGTGGGGCAGAAAATGCACTATTACCCTTGAATCTTACATCAGCTATTCAGGGTAGATTGTATTACCCCTTAGCAGTTTATTGAGGCTTACTTTATGTCCCAACATATGATCTATTCTGAAATATTCCCTGTGTACTTATGTGCATTGTTCTATGTCAATGAACTAAGTTTGTTAATTTACTTAATTCACATTTTTAAATCTTCTCCATCTAACTCAATGTTTGTTTACCATTTTATGTGTCACTCAGTGAGGTGTGTGAAAATTGCCCAATGTGACCATGGATTTGTCCATTTCTCCATTTACTTCTATCAGCTTTTGCTTTGCATATGTTGCTTCTAAGACATGCGTACAAATTTAAAAAAAATTTAAACTGTCTTCATTTTGCATTGAACCTTTTATCATAATGAAACCTCCCTCTTTTCTCCAGTAATGTTTTTCCTTTAATTTATACTATTTCTTCTACCAATATGGTTAAACAAGCTTTTAGTAGGTTAGAGTACTAATGGTATACATTTTGTCATTTTTTAATTTCAAAATTTTTGGATAATTAAATTTTGCAGGAGCACTTGATGGAATGTTTTTTTTTAATCCATTTTGATAATATTTGTCTTTCTATTTGGAATATTTAGTCTGAAACCGTTGTTGTAAATATAGACATAAATTGGTTTATATATACCGTAGTACTGTACTCTTATTGTTGCCTACTCTAAGTCACTTTTCTCTCCTTTTCTTGAAATGATTAACATACGTAACTATTAAATTGTTCCCTCATTTGGCTAGATAGTTAAACATTCTTTTGTCATTCTTGTAGTGTTTACACTTAAGATTACAATGTACATTTTTTACTTTACACAGTCTAATGTAAATTAGTTCTTTAAAGCTCCTCATACAATGAAGGGACCTTGGAACACTTTTATTCCGTTTTACTGCCTCTCAATTTATTGTCATGCATTTTCAATTATATATATATTTAAACCCACAGGAGACATTATTATCATTGTGCTATATAGTCAATACTCATTTAGATTTTCCTAATCACACATGTCATCATCTGTTCTTTCCTGCATCTATGCACCTCCATTGGGGATCATATTTCTCGTGCCTTAAGAAGAACCTTTAATATTTCTTTTATTTAAGTCTTCTGGTCGCAAACATTCCCAGTTTTTGCTACATTAATATAATTATTAAGTGTATATCATTTTTTAAGGAATCTTTTTCCTTAAACCATACTTTTTCTCCTATTAATATTGTTATACTGGCTTGATATCTTGTTACTTTTGGAAATTTCTCAACCAAGATCCCTTCAAAAGCCGCTTCTATACTGTTCTTTCTTCTTTCTGGGACTCAAATTAAACATGGGTTAGATAGGTTCACTACATCTCCTTTAATTCTATCCCCCTCTCTTTTGGTATTCTCCACGTTATGTCTCTCCAGGCTTCATTCTGGATGTTTTCATGAGACTTCTCTTTCATTTCTCTAATTGTTCTCTCAGGTGGAAACTTGCCTTTGACCCTTGTAAATAACACCAAACTTTCAGAGTAGATTTTATTATCCCTTTAGAGCAGAGGAGAGAAGTGAAAGTTAGAGATGATAAAAACTTGTCCCAGGTCACTAGGCTTGAAAAGGACAGAGCAGGGACTGACATTAAAGATTAAACCCAACACCCAAACCCTCTCCTCTGTGATTATTTTCTTCTTGGCTGCAAATGCTCCCTCCTCTCATCTCCCAGGAAGTGGAACCACTGTGAAGTCTCTGAATGATTTTAGCTCTGTGATGTATTTCATTTGAGATTATAAAAGTCAGTGATATTTCTTCATTACCTATGATATTTCCCTCAGGACTTTTCCTGGTACTGGGAGCATTGATGTTTTGTTCTCAATTTCAGGGCACAACACCCAAGATAACACCTTGCAAAGAAGACCAAGAGGCAGGACTATGTATCGAAGGAGATATAACTATGTGTCTGAACACGTCCATTCTGGCATTCATTTTTCATCCCACCAACAGCAAGATGGAGATACAGCAACAAGTGGCATTCACATGGGCACCGGAATAAGATAGTAAGTGATCAGTCAACGTAGCTGAAATATACTAGCCAGTGGAATTCATAACTCTGTAGTTAAAAATGTCAACCTGGAAGAGTGAAAAATGATAGGATCGGGTTAATGGTTGAGCAAACTTTATTTCAGCCCTGGCATCGGTGGGACAAACACATACAGGAGACTTTCTAAGCATATATGGACTACTTATTTTGCTCCACTTCCCCACAGCGCTCCCTATACAATTCCATGCTATCATCAGAGAGACAATTTTAAGAAACGTGACCAAACCCATGCTAACATGGAGAAAGAGCAAAAGCCTCCAGAGAGAATGGAGGAGAAGCAGGATGAGACCTCGGGGAGCTGGTTCAAGGTCATTGTGAGTGTCCGGGAAAAAGGGACCTAATATGTAGAAGGTGAACAGAAGGAGTTGAGGTGAACTCATGTAGATGCTAGGTAGTTTTCTGGGGCAGAGGAGTTGGTAATCTGTCTTTTTATTACTAGGAGTTAAAGTCCTAGGTCATCTAAGGGCAGACTCAAAGAAGCAATATAAAGGGAACAGACTGACTGCAGGCAGAATGGGAGAGGTTGTCCAAAAGCAAAGGAGGAAACTGCTGCTAAGGAGATGGAGAAGCTCCACCCTGGATGGCTCAGTTTGGCCCAAGCTGAGTATGGGAAGAGGTTGAGACTCTGCAGTCTCTGTCAGAGGAGCAGGCCAGGTCTGCCGTAGGTTGGATCTCTTGGAACTTTATAAAAGGAAGTACACGTTAAATATCTTCAGTTGATTATTTGAGGAAAACTATTTGAATGGGAAGAAAGGGTATTTAGGAAATCCATGTCTGGTACAAAAGTTAGCAATAATGCATATTATCCTATCTCAAAAAGATTATTTTAAAGCCTGACAAAAGCATTTGAAAGAAATACATGGTTGGGTTTTATCTTAACTTTAGATTCCATTATGTCAATCTCCTCTCCCGTCTTTTCTCTGGCTCCTAGGTTCCATTTGGCATAAGATATGATGAGAAGTGGTTGCTGAATTTGATTCAGAAGCAGTGCAGTGTCCCCTTCACTCCAGTCGAAGTAAGAGAGGGCAGTGAAGTGGATGAGAGGAAACAGGACAGATGAGCAGTGGCTCTGGTCTCATATTCTGTTTCTCTTGCCACTCTCCCTATAGTTTCACTACGAGAAAATGCAGGCCCAGTTCTTTGTTGAGGATGCCAGCATTGCCTTCGCGTTGAAGACTGTCAATGGCAAGATTTGGGATGAGGATAATGAGAAGGTGTGTGTCAAGGTTATGACCAAGTCTAGCTATGGGCGAGAGGGCAGGACAGGGGCAAGGTCTTGCTTGATCCCTAGGATCAGATTTCCTGGTTCTCACGCAGCCCCTTTTACAGATATCTGTCGTTATCAACCCTTCTGATGCACCACATTCTGTGCAGAAGGAGCTGAAGTCAGAAAAGGCAGAGCTAATAAAGGTAATGCAGACTCAAGACAAGTTGTGCATCCACATCCAGACCCACCTCTTCTTCCCCCACCTATTGCCCCTCTTCACCACCTCAGACTCAGAGCCACTGAACCCCATGTCTAACTCTGCAGCTGACCATGAACAAGCAATGTGGTGTCTCCCTGGATTCTCTTGACATCCAAAGACTCTGCTTTGACCCTGGTATGGCTATAGCAGTGATTCTAAGGCAGGTGAGGGCAGAGGGTCTGTCTGGGGAGGCGACTTAGGGATGGTAAGTTGGGGAGGTGTTGGTGCTGCAGCTTTACCAGCCGGGCCCCTTTCATTGTTCTGATTTCCTCCTCTTGGCTTTCTTGTGATTGGATGACCTGTGATACTGAAACAGCACCGAATCCTAGAATCTGCATGGCTGCCTCCCTGCAGATCGATGAAGGGAACATGCGCAAGGTGAGGATGTGGGCCCAGTACTGGGATTGATGGTGAGGGTGGAGAGATTAGGTAGAAGAGGCAGATTGTTCCCAGATAATTCCTGTTGGGGACCTCTAACTCTCTCGTCATTGTAGCATTTGTTCTTTAACCAGAGCAACCAGAAACCCTACCAGCTGGATGACCTGTCCAACACTATGCAGAATGCCTCCAACATCGAGGACTTGAACCTCTCCAACAATGGGGTAAACTTTGCTGCATAGATCCTTTTTTGAAAGGAAGGTGGGAGGTCTCATGGAGTGGTGGCAGGGAAGTGGATTCATTAGAAAAGAAAGGGACGTGGGGTGCAGATCATCCTGGCTCTCTTTCTCTGATCCACGTGGCTGTTTCCCATAATTATAGGTGAAGTCTGTAGGGCAGTTGGCCAAGGGCAAAGGGCTGTGGCCAGAAGAGATGAGTGCAAACAGTCTATGCACCGCCATCCCAGATAAGTCAACCAACATAAGGTCAGTTGTACCCTCTGTCACCCCTGGCGAGCCTGAGCTACCCCTGATGGTGCCTGTTGGTAGGAGGCAGCAACCCTGAACCTCTGGGATGACCGCAGGCCCTATGCTGTCTTCCCTGTGTCCCTCATCTGTGCTTAGAGGACTCCTTTCCTTCTTCTGACCTGCCTACCTGTTCTGCTGGTTTGGAGTCGGTTTCCCTCCTCTGTGCACCCTGTTTTCTCTAGCATGCCCTCTCAAGAGTGTGCTCCAGAAAGCAGGACACCCCCTCCTCACCAAGACCAGGGTTGAATGCTGGTGACCTGGAATGAGAATTGTTCTCCAGCCCAGGGTCTCATGCTGAGACAGGCCTTCTATTCTGCACTGAGATGGGGCTTACCTCCCCTGCCCTGAGAGGGGTCTTCTTTTCCTTGGTCTAAAAAGGTCTCCCCTCTAATCCCAGGCTGATGTGGGGACTTTCCTGCCTCATGCTGAGGGCTGAGGCCCTGGGTAGGTGCCACTATGACATCTGTTCTTCTGGCCCGATGCCATGATTTGGGCCCTCATCGAGAAATATCAGGTTTCCCTGAGTCAGGGGTCAGAAATGGGCCTCCCCAAGTGACCACAGGGCCTTCCAGGGTAACAGTGGAAGGTAGATGACAAAAGTGGTTGAGGAGACAGAAGGACAGACCTCTTGGAGGCACTGCCCCTCCCTCCCTCCACACATCACATCACCCTGCCTGGTCCTTCAGAGGAGCCCTGGGTAGCCTCACAGTTATGGTTCGTCAGGTGCGGGACCAACTAAGACAAGCACAGGTGCACAGGGGCCATGAGAAGGGAAGGCGGTGATCATAGGAGGAGGCCACAGACCCTCAACTCCATGCTGAGCTGGGGCCTGACCATTTAGTCCTTCTGGGGACAGTCTCTAGACCCTGTGGCTGCTTCGTTTCCTTTGCTCAGGTCAGACTGAGTTCACACAGGTGACAAAGTTTCAACAAGCATCCAATGGGCCCCTAGCCAAACACATGCAAGCTTTGCACTTCTACCCGGGGTCCCAGGGCCAGCCAGGGGAAGGTGAAGGAAAGGCACCCAACCCCAAATGCTTCTCTTTATGCCACTGGAGAAAGGAGTCAGGTCAGGCTAGGTGGGAGCTACCCGGGGAGAAGAAGAGGGAGGAGGAAGGGAGGGAAGGAAGGAGGAAGAGTGAGCGCTCTTCCTATGGGTCAGTCCATGGGGAAGGTGTCCAGGTCCCTGGAATGCTGGGACACTGGTATAAGTGGCTTTGTGTCTGGTGTAGGTGTGCTTGCTCCCGTGAGGCAGGGCTGCTCTGCGGGTTCACTTACTTTTTCTGTTTTGTTGATTTTGGCAGCTCCATCCTGGAATTGTTCCCCAAGTTATTGTGCCTGGTAAGTGTATTCCGTGATCATTGACTCCTCTAAGTGGCACTGACACTGCCCACAACCTACCCTGAACCCCCTTAGGACTGGCCCAAGTTACATTTTTGGATCTCACCCTTAGTTCTCATTGGTGGATAGACCCATGTGGGCACCTGACAAAGGATGTGAACCTTCTTCACAGGAATTCTCCTTAGGCTGCAGGGACCCCATGATGATGATCCAAATATAGTCCTGCCCATTGACATTTCCAGGGCTCTTTCACATCCAATTTCTGACCCTCACCCTGTCCTGGGCCTTTTCCTGACTATCCAAGACCACGTCCCTGGTCTTCACTGCTGACTTCCTCTCCCTTCCCCAGGATGGCCAGGAGCCACTCCCACCTACTAACTTTGGTATTGAAGCTCACAAGAAGTTACCAACCTGCAAGGTGAGGAGTGGAGATCCAGGAGGTTTCAGGTGGTGCATGAGGACAGAGTATCAGCCATAGTCCTGAGGACTGTTTTGATTCCAGGGAAGCTCCTTTGGATCTGATGTGCTGAAGAGTCTAGTCCTGCAATTCCTGCACCAGTAAGCACTCCTGGGAATCTGAGGAAGGGGAGGGCTAGGACTGTGAGGTCACCCAGGCTCAGGAGTGCTGACTGGGTCTATCGCATCTCATTTGGGGCCCAGTTCACACAGACAACCTGTCCCTTTTGCTCCCCCACAGGTATTACTTGATCTATGATTCTGGAGTCCGACAGGATCTCCTTGGTGCTTATCACGACGAGGCCTGCTTCTCCCTGACCATTCCCTTCAACCCCGAGGATCCAGCCTCGTGAGTATCACAGCTCAGGCCCTGCTCTTGGGCCGCCTGGTTCCCCAGTGTATACTGGCCAGCTTCAGGAAACACCCACACTGGCCAGACCACCACCTCCTGTTCCTCTTTTCTCCTAGAAGCAACTTGTTTGAGTACTTCAAGGATAACAGGAATATGAAGAACCTCAAGGACCCCTGTGCGTGTGTGATGGGTTAGATTGGGCAGGGAAAGCAGGCATGAAGGGGTCAGTCATAGAGCCGAGGGTGTGGCAACCATGACTTTCACTGTCCTCCCCACAGACCTGCGGGTTCAGCTGCTGAAGCATACAAAACGTGACATTGTGTGCTCCCTCTGTGTGTTGCCCAAAACTCAGCATGACCTCCTCTCCTTCGTGGTGGACATGTGGTTCCAGACGGTGAGCACCTCCTTCCTCTCTGGGGCAGGCCCAGAAAGCTGTAGGTGGGTAGGAGGCGTAGGTGGTGACTGAGCACCTGGGCCCTTCCCTTTCAGGAAAGGATGCTCTGCTTCTCTGTCAATGGGGTGTTCAAGGAAGGTGAGTGTGTGTCGACTCCCCTCCCCAGATGTCCCACTGCTGCCTCCGCCCGGCTGGGCTCCCTCTCTGAACTCTCCCAAATCCCTAATCCCTGCCCTTTCCTTCCTGTTCCCTCTGTGTTCTCCTGAATCCCTTCTGCCCCCAAACCATCCTGGTATGACCTGCATCCATGCCCACACAGCTTGGGCGTTATGGGCACACACTGTGGCCTTTGATGGCTGTCTGCCTAGATGCTTACTCTGAGAACTTGGGCCCATTACCTAACCTCTCATGTTCCTCATTTGCCTCATGGACTTAATAAATCCCACCTCTGGGTAGCTGCAAAAAATGAAACCTATGAACTTGTGAAGGGGTTGTCCCAGGGCCCAGCACGGGGTAACATCCCTGTCAGTGAGAGCAGATGGCCCCTATTGTTGCCCTCCCCATCCCCCATACCCTGATTCCCAGTGAACAGTTGTTCTCTTTGGCATGAGAATCAAGCCAGACCATCACAGGGGAAGGCAGTGTGAGCATGTGATGCCTGTGCGACTCTAGGGGGCTGATGTTTGTTGTTGTTGAAGGGGAAGAAAAGTGTCAGGGTTCTGTGCGTGCCTTCACCCGGACCTTCATCGCTACCCCTGACAGCAGTTCCGGGTGAGTCCTGCACTGTGGGTGGGAACACCCAGCCCAGCCTGGGGCCAGGGGTGTGGGAACATGCATGTCCTTGGGGTTTTCTCAACTTTGTGGAAGCCAACAGGTAGATCCAAGCAGCAGTCCAGCATAGGGGTTGAGAGCGTGGGCTCTGGGGTTAGAGCACTGGGTTCTATTGCTGACCCCTCACTCAGTAGGTTGTGATCTTGATCAAGTCATGTGACTTCCCTGTGATTCAGTGTCTTTCTTGAAATTGGGATTAGACTGTCCACTCCCTTGGGCTTTTGTAAAGGAAAAATGCAAGTGTGAAATCTTCCCTGGGTTGCAGGTAAACTAGAAATCTAGTGAAGCTAGTAGACAATCTCTCCAAGGTTAAGCTCTGTGGTAGGGACAGAGCTAGCAGCCTAGAAATCTGGGTGGCAGCCACAGTTGGAGTACGGAAGTAATGTGGTTGCCGAGTGGCAGTGGGAGTAGCATCATTGGTAGTGGTGTGGGGTTGTCCTTTCGTCAGTTGTCTGAGGGCCCATTTATTTCCCAGTCTATGCATCGTGAATGAGGAGCTGTTTGTGAGGGATGCCATCCCTGATGAAATTCAGAGTCTTCATCTTCCATCTGACTTTGCATACCGTCCTTCAGCTCCCTACCCTCCCTGTCACAGGAGCAGCAGGAAATGCTGGAGGCTTTCTCCACCCCATCTGGGATGAGCCTCCAGTGTTCTCAGAAGTGAGTGCTGGGTTTGCAGGGGTAGGGGATAGGAAGAAGCTAGGAGGAGCTGACGAATGAATAATAGGAACTTGCAGGTAATTTTTTGCTTGTGTATTTCACTCATTATCACCCTGAACATTTCACTCTCAGTACATATTAAACAACCTAGTTGTTTTGAACAGGTGTGTATTCCTTTATGTATTTTATGGACCTTGTTCCTTTATTGATATATTTGGGTTTCAGGACTTTTTCTCATGCCACCCTGTGTGACAGGGCTCATTCCACTGCACATGTCATAGTAAACATGGAGGGAAAGAATCATACCACTCAACCACTTAATCATACCACCCTAAAATATACCACTCAAAGATAGGCCCTGAATGTTTTCATTTGCATTATATCTTTTCAGAAGATTGCTTATGCAGATGTTTGTATATTTATACATGTATGCATACATTTGTATATTTATCTACAAACAATGAGGTCTCATCTTACCAGAGAGAGAGAGACAGAGAGACAAAAAAAAAAAACAAAGAAAAAAAAAAACAGCAAATGAGAGAGAGAGAGAGAGAGACAGAGAGAGAGAGAGAGAGACAGAGAGACAGAGAGAGACAGAGAGACAGAGAGAGACAGAGATAGAGACAGAGAGAGAGAGACAGAGAGGCTTGTGGCTGCATTGGGGATAAAGAGTCCAAGGAGGGACTTTTAAATCTTCAATGCCTTACAAATTGAGCAAGTTTAAAAGTTAATGTGAAGGAGCCATGTCAGCTCAAATTTAACCCTTGAGTTTGCCGATGTATTCACTTCCCTTCTTACTCTCTTATTTCCACTATAGAATTAATGAGATGCCTCATCTTATTTGAGATTGGAGATGCCTCCAAATAGGATGAGTTTTTTGTTGTTGTTTTTATTTTTTTAATTTTTATTGGGGAATATTGGGGAACAGTGTGTTTCTCCAAGGTCCGTCAGCTCCAAGTCGTTGTCCTTCAATCCAGTTGTGGAAGGCACAGCTCAGCTCCAAGTCCGGTCACCATTTTCAGTCTTTAGTTGCAGGGTGTGGAGCCCTATCCCTTATGGGAATTGAACCGGCAACCTTGTTGTTGAGAGCTCACACTCTAACCAACTGAGCCATCCGGCCGCCCTCAAAGAGGATGAGTTTTAAACGTATTATATATTTAGCTATTAGTGAATGGTAGAATGGATAGTTGTATGTTAAAGAGATGCTAGTAATTTTTATTTTTGCCACACAGGGAGACAGCAGATGGTTGAAATCCTGATGTGATGTGGCTGGATAATGCATGATCTGAGGATCCCAGAACTTTTTCATCTTGCAAACTGAAGCTTTATATCCATTGAACAACAACTCCTCAGTCTCCTTTCCCCCAGCCCTCGACAACCACACTTCTACTATCTGTCTCTATGAGCTTGATTACTTTAGATACCTCATATAAGTTGAATAATGTATCATCTGTCATTTTGTGAATGGCTTATTTCACTTAACATTATGTCCTCAAGTTTCATCCATGTTGTAACATGTAATAAAATTTCCTTTTTTAAGGCTGAATAATATTCCATTTTATGTGTATACCATATTTTCTTTATTCAGTCATCTATTGATGGACAATTGGGTTGTTTCCACTTCTTGGTTATTGCAAATAATGCTGCAATGAACATAGGCATGACAACATCTCTTTAAGAGCCTGTTTGCAGTTTTTTTGGTTATGTACCCAGAAATGGGGTTGCTGGATCATATGGTCATTCTATTTTTAATTTTTTGAGAACCCTCCATACTATTCTCCATAGCAGCTGCGCCATTTTTCATTTCCAGTAACAGTGCACAAAGGTTCCAATTTCTCACATCTTTGGTAACACTTATTATTTTCTGTTTTTGTTAGTGGCCATCATGATGGGTGTGAGGTGATATCTCATTGCAATTTTGATTTGCATTTCCCTAATGATTAATGAGGTTGAACATCTTTTCATATGCTCGTTGGCCATTTATATATCTTCTTTGGAGAAATGTCTATTAAAGTCCTTTGACCATTTTAAAATCAGGTTATTTGTTTCCTTGTTGTTGAGTTACAGGAATTATTTATATATTCTGGATAGTAACCTCATGTCAGATATATGATTTGCAAATATTTTCTTCCATCATGTGAGTTGCTTTTTCACATTGTTGATTGTTTCCTTTGATGCACAAAAGTTTTTAAGTTTTATGTAGTTCCATTTGTCTATTTTTGCTTTTGTTGCCTGGGCTTTTGGTGTCATACCCAAGAAATCATTGTCAAATGCAAAGTCATGTAGCTTTTTCTCTATGTTCTTCTAAGTGTTTTACAGTTTTAGGTCTTATGTTTGGGCCTTTAATTCATTTTGAGTTAATTTTTGCATATGGTTTAATGTAAGGTTCCAAATTCATTCTTTTCCATGTGTATATCCAGTTTTCCCAACACCCTTTGTTGAAGAGACTCTCCCCATTGTGTGGTGTTAGCACCCTTGTTGAAGATCATTTTATGATATACATGAGGATTTATTTCTGGGCTCTCTATCCTGTTCCACTGATCTATGTGTCTGTCTTTATGCAAGTACCACACTGTTTGATGATTCGAGCTTTGTAATATGTTGTGATATCAGGAGATATGATGCTTGTAACTTTGTTTTTTTTTAAGATTGTTTGATTATTTGGGGTTCTTTTAGATTCCATATGAGTTTTTAGATTTTTTTGGTTCTATTTATGCAAAACATCCATTGGGATTTTGATAGAGATTGTACTGAATGTCTAGATCACTTTGGGCAGTATGGACATTTTAGCAATATTAAGTCTTCAAAACCATGAAAACGGGATGCCTTTCCATTAATTTCTATCCTCTTTAATTTCTTTCAGTAATGTTTTGTAGTTTCCAGTCTTTTGCCTCCTTTGTTAATTTTATTTCTTGTGTATTTTACTTTCTTGTGCTACTGTAAATGGCATTGTTTTTTTAATTTACTTTTCAGATTGTTCATTGTTAGTGTATAGAAGTGCAACTAATTTTTGCATGTTGATTTTGTCTCGTAACTTTGCTAAATTTGTTTATTAGTTCTAACAGTTTTTTCCCCCTGAAATCTTTATGGTTTTCTACATATAAGATCATGTCATCTGCAAACAGAGATAATTTTCTTTCTTCTTTTCCATTTGGGTGCTTTTCACTTATTTTTCTTGTCCAATTTCCTTGGCCAGGACTTCCAGTACTATGTTGAATAGAAAGTGGCAAGAGTGGGCATCATTGCCTTGTTGTTGATTTTAGAAGAAAAGTTTTCAGTCTTTGAAAATTGAGTATGATATTGGCTATATGCTTTTCATATATGACCTTTCTTATTTGAGGTAGTTTCCTTCTCTTTCTAGTTTGTTGAATATTTTTATCATGAAAGTGTGCTGAATTTTGTCAAATGGGTTTTGTTTTGTTTTTTTGCATCAATTGAGATGATCATGTTTTTCTCTCCTTCATTCTGTTAATGCTGTGATTATATGGATTGATTATCATAATTAACTCATGCTTGCATTCCGGGAATAAATCCAGCCTAGTCATGGTGCATAATCCTTTTAATATGTTGCTGAATTCAGTATACCAGTATTTTGTTGAGTACTTCTCATTAATATTCATCAAGGATATTGGTCTGTAGTTTTCCTTCTAGTATCTTTGTCTGGCGTTGACATCAAGGTAATGTTGGCTTCATAGAATGAGCTTGGCAGTGTTCCATCCTCTTTAGTTTTTTGAAAGAGTTTGAGGAGGACTGGTATTAATTCTTTAAATGTTTGGTAGAATTCTCCAGGGAAGTCATATGAGCTTGGGGTTTTTTGGGGGGAGGTGAGGGTTTTGCTTATTGGTTTAATCTCTTTATTTATTATTTATAAAACTGTTCAGATTTTTTACTTCTTCATGGTTCAATCTTGGTAGGTTATATATTAGTGGGTATTTATCCATTTTTTCTAAGTTATCCAATTTTGGGGGCATATAATTGTTCATAGTATTCTTTTATAATCCTGTAGCATCGATTGCAGTGTCCCTTCTTTTATTTCTGATTTTAGGTATTTAGATCTTATTTCTTTTTTCTTAATCTACCTAAGGGTTTATCAATTTTGTTGATCTTTTCTAAAAAATAACAAACAACTCTTAGTTTAATGTTTTTCTATTCTCTTCACTATAATTTACATATTTCTTTCATGAAGTTATCATGTCTTCAAATTTAAGATGTGATCTCTCCTCCCAAACAGAGCTGTGTATGTTGCCCAAACACCCTTATATGGTTGGGCAACTTTGTGCTATTGTAGACACATGGGCTCATCATACTTTACTTAAATTTAGCTATCAAAGTGTGCCCAGATAGCTTGTAAAACAATATTTCTAAGTGTGTCTGTGAGGGTGCTTCTGGAAGAGATTAGCATTTGATCCATTAAACTGAGTAAAGAGACCCACCCTTATCAATGTAGGCAGGCATCATCCAATACATTAGGGGACCCAAATGGAACAAACAGGAGAAGGAAGGGCAAATTCGCTCTTCTTTTTCTGAAGCATCCATCTTCTCCTGCCTTCAGACATTTGACCTCCTGTTTCTTGGGCCTATGGACTCTGGCACTCACACCAGTGTCCCCCTGGTTCTAGGCCTTTGACTTCAGAGTAGAAATCACACTATGGGCTCCCCTGGTTCTCAAGCCTTTAGACTCATACTGAATTATACAACTGGATATCCTGGTTCTCCAGCTTACACACTTACACATGGCAGACGCTGGGATTTCTCAGCCTCCATAACCATATAAGCAAAACATATACATATATTTGTTTATATATATATATATATATATATATATATATATGTATATATATATGTATATATATGCTTCTTAAAGGAATTGGCTTACAGTTATGGAGGATAAGAAGTCCCACTATGTATATACTTTGGCCAGTCATGTTAACACATTAAATTAACCATCACAAGTTTAGACTTCATTATTTCCTCTTGAAAAAATAATTGAGAGGGCGGCCCAGTGGCTTAGGTGGTTAGAGCTCCATGCTCCTAACTCCGAAGGCTGCCAGTTCGATTCCCACATGGGCCAGTGCGCTCTCAACCACAAGGTTGCCAGTTCAATTCCTCGAGTCCCGCAAGGGATGGTGGGCTCTGCCCCCTGCAACTAAGATTGAACACGGCACCTTGAGCTGAGCTGCCGCTGAGCTCCCGGATGGCTCAGTTGTTGGTTGGAGCACGGGCTCTCAACCACAAGGTTGCCAGTTCAATTCCTCGACTCCCACCTGGGATGGTGGGCAGCACCCCCTGCAACTAAAATTGAACACGGTACCTTGAGCTGAGCTGCCGCTGAGCTCCCGGATGGCTCAGTTGGTTGGAGCGCATCCTCTCAACCACAAGGTTGCCAGTTCAACTCCCGCAAGGGATGGTGGGCTGTGCCCCCTGCAACTAGCAACGGCATCGGGACTTGGAGCTGAGCTGCGCCCTCCACAACTAAGACTGAAAGGACAACAACTTGAAGCTGAACAGAACCCTCCACAACTAAGATTGAAAGGACAAAGCTTGACTTGAAAAATAAAAAAGTCCTGAAGTACAAACTGTTCCCCAATAAAGTCCTGTTCGCCTTCCCCAATAAAATCTAAAAAACAAAAACAAAAACAAAAACAAAACAAAACAAAAAAAAACTTTAAAAGAAAATGTATACAAGAGGACACTTTGGTCAACATTGCTCAAGCAGTAGTCTGCCAAAATTGGAAGTGTCTGGACATAACCACTTTGACCATTTCTTGCAATTGCAGAAGTCAAACATGATTTGTATTCATCTTTTGTTTTTTGCTTTTTTTTTTTTAATTAAAGTTTATTGGGGTGACAATTGTGTGGGGACAGAGCCCAAGAAACTAGTTTACAGGCTCTCGGCCTCACGTGGAGGGATGCTGGCTCAGGTGGTGGATGGCCGTTGGCTGGGGCTGGTTGGCCGTCGGCTGTGGCCGGTTAGCCAATTGGCTGCTAATATAACTGCTGCGGCTATGGAGGAGAGCCGAGGATTGCCAAACAGAGCCGAGGAGAGCGGAACAGAGCAGAGGAACAGAGTTGAGGGGAGTGGAGGAGAGTGGTTGGTCGGTTGGCAGCGAAACGGACAGCAGGTCGCACGTCCGGTGAACCCAGCCTCCAGTGAGACCATAGTGGTATGACTCCCCTACCTATGGCTCCGTGGGTGTTCCTTTTTGGCCTCACCATATCCTGTGTTCTTGTGTGGGGAGCGGGAGCAGAGACCCCGCAGGCCGCTCCGCATGACAAATGGCGCAGCGAGCAGGGTCTCCCGCACGACAAATGGCGCAGCGAGCAGGGTATGGTGTCAGCTGAAACTCTCCAGAATATACTGGAGCAGTTTACGTGTATAAAAGCTCAGCTTCATAAGCGGAGTACGGTGCCGGCCAAAACCTACCAAAGCATGGTGGAGCGGTTTGTGCGTGTGAGAGCCCAGCTTCGGCAGGCCCATGGGGAGCGACGCCTGGAGCAGGAGGCACGGTCTTCCTGGGAGACACAAGCCTCCAGCTGGCACATCACCCTCTTGGCCATGGACGGCGTTGTCTTCATTTTGGTGATCTGCTGCAGCCTTAAGCTCCGAGAGAGGTGGACATCTTACACCGAGGCCTCCACCCACTCAGACACCTGGCACAGTGAGCACAATTCCAACAAGGTAGGAATGGCGTCTGACTCTGGGCAGGAGGATGTGTGGCACCCACACAGTATATGGTGTTCGGTGGCCACTGTTATCAGGAATTGGACCCCCTAGGAGGAGTGGGAGGACATGGACGGCTCTCCAGCCAGTGTGGAGAGGGCCCTGCATTCTCTGGCTGAGCAGTTGCCGGAGGAGGAGAAGGCTACAGCCGGCCGCATGGGCTGGATGTTCCTCACGGTCTTGAGTCTCAACATGGAAAATGGGCTTAATGAAATGGCCCGGGTGCCGGACCAGGTGTCCCGGTTGGAAGCGCTGGAAGCCCGAGTCCGCCTGTTAGAACAGGTGCCCCAAGGTGGAGACTCTGAGGCAGAGGCGGAGGAAGCAAGTGGAGACAATGTAGCTCCCAACCCCCAAGCCTGGCCAATCTTGAAGCAAAGGGTAAAACGTGAGCAACCTTTGGGCCCCCAGGGCGTTGCTGCTGGCAACCCAGCTGTGACTGAGTTCACGACCTATGCCCCATACACTCCCACTGAGTTGCAGGAGCTAGGGAGGCAGTACAGACAGCGCCCTGGAGAGCCAGTCTCGGCTTGGCTATTACGCTTATGGCATGAGGGAGCAGACAACATTCTCTGCTCCCCATGCAAGATGGAAAAGCTAGCCTTCATGACAGTGCATCCATCCCTGCGACAAAGGTTACAAAACTGCCATAGGTTGGCCAACAACCAGGGCAACCATTCTCTAATGGCGTGGCTCACGGCTGCGGTACGCACCGTATGGGGACAGGCTGGCGAGCTGCCAGACACTGTGAGTCAATGGCAGTCATATACAGAACTTATGCAAATAATCCATGAAATGGGTATGAGACATGCTATTTTTAACCTTAACATGCAGGGCCCAGATGACGAGCTTTTTACTGCCAGCATGAGAGATCTGGTTTTGGATACTGCACCTGCGAGTGCTTTTGGATCCTTGGTTGCTATTCTTACACTGTATGTAGGGCGACGGATCCATGAAGTTACAACTGCCATGGCCACCCTACGGGATGTTGAAAGCCGGAGGTGAAGTAAGTTAAGAAAGGAGGTCTGTGCAGTTGAGACCTGGAAGCCCAAACCAAAGGTAAAGGGGTGATGTCGTAGGCCTCAGAGAGTAACACGCACACAGATGTGGCGTGATCTCGTGGAAGCAGGGGTTGATAGGAAGAAAATAGACCGACAACCCAATGCATTCCTGCTGGAACTTTGGAAACAGTTGCGTCCGGAACAACAATTCCGGAGAAGCATAAAGGAGGAGTCTGGGAAAGCGCGACCCGTGTCCCTCCAGGACTTCATGCAGCCGCTTGAGGCTGACTCCTTTCAGCTTGATTAGGGGTGGGGCCAAGGTACCTGGTCAGAGGGGACGAGCAGGGACCAGAGGCCCACGTGGAACTGTCCATACATTGGTCCCCTTCAAATGTACAGAGGGTTTTGGCTCTAGTTGACACTGGCGCTGACTGCAGTCTCGTTTATGGGAACCCAGAACTGTTCCCTGGACCAGCAATCTGCATTGATCGCTATGGGGGAAAAACTGTGACTATGAAAGCCATTTCCTTACCACTGGGTATAGGAAGGCTTCCTCCTCGTACCTACAAGGTTTATGTCTCCCCCGTTCCGGAGTATATTCTAGGGGTGGACGTGCTACGTGGCCTCAGCTTACAGACATCGGTAGGAGAGTTCTGTCTCCGTATCTGGGTGTTGAAAGCGGTGACACGCGGGCATGCTCACCACCTTCCTCAAGTGTTGCCACAGCCCTGGCGCGTGGTTACAGTGGGACAGTACCGCCTGCCAGGAGGGCAGGAGGAGATTGGTCGTACAATATTGGAATTGGAGAAGGCACATATTGTGAGGCCAACGCACAGTCCCTTTAACTCCCTAGTATGGCCTGTGAAGAAGCCAGATGGGACCTGGTGAATGACTGTGGACTATAGGGAGTTAAATAAGGTGCCGCCATCCTTGCATGCTGCAGTGCCTTCAATTCATGATTTAATGGATCGTCTGACTGTCCGCCTGGGGACATATTACTATGTAGTGGACTTGGCCCTGGCAGGTCAAAAGCCCCCACTGTCGATGTTTGGGCCTGATAGCCCCATTGGGGGGCCGGTTTGACTCATGATTTGCAAGTGACACCAAGGGTGGTGGCTAAGTGGCCACCGCAAGTGACTGTAGTATACAGAGGTCCCGATACCGGGATGATTTTGTGAGGAAACTATGTGCTCTCACTATGGCCTATTATGGGGTCCCCTCTTCTGTTACATGTTGAAACTATGCAAGGGACCCCAAGCACTGCCATAAAGGTCTGGTACCACAAACCGGGAAAGGTGCCAGTGGCAGCGACCCTCCTTTCCCAGGACAAAAAGCTAGCATGTATCATCCCAGATGGAAGGGATTTGCCATTGTTGGTTCCTAAGACTACCGTTTCTTTTTGTCCGTAGGTGTCAGTACGCTAATATGGCACAGGGACCCTTGCAGAAGATGCTTGTCATGTAGATTATGAGGCGAGACCCTGTAGGGATGGAGTGTGGGGACAGAAACCCAGAAAGTAGTTTACAGGCTCTCGGCCTCACGTGGAGGGATGCTGGCTCGGGTGGTGGATGGCCGTCGGCTGGGGCTGGTTGGCCGTGGGCTGTGGCCGGTTAGCCAATTGGCTGCTAATATAACAGCTGCGGCTATAGAGGAGAACCTAGCATTGCCGAGCAGAGCCGAGGAGAGAGGAACAGAGCAGAGGAACAGAGTCGAGGGGAATGGAGGAGAGTAGTCGGTCGGTTGGCAGCGAAACGGACAGCAGGTCGCACGTCCGGTGAACCCAGCCTCCAGTGAGACCATAGTGGTATGACTCCCCTACCTATGGCTCCGTGGGTGTTCCTTTTTGGCCTCACCATATCCTGTGTTCTTGTGTGGGGAGCGGGAGCAGAGACCCCGCAGGCCTCTCCACACGACAAATGGCGCAGCCACTAGGGTCTCCAACAAGACAAATTGTTAGTAAAGTTACATAGATTTCAGGTGTACAATTTGTATTACATCATCTACAAATCCCATTGTGTGTTCACCACCCAGAGTCAGTTTTCCTTCCATCACCATATATTTGATCCCCCTTACCCTCATCTCCCACCCCCCAAACCCTTACCCTCTGGTAACCATTAAACCATTGTCTGTGTCTATGAGTTTCTGTTTCTCATTTATTTGTCTTGTTCTTTTGTTGTTTTTGGTTTATATACCACATATCAGTGAAATCACATGGTTCTGTGCTTTTTCTGTCTGACTTATTTCGCTCAGCATTACACTTTCAAGATCCATCCATGTTGTCACAAATGTTCCTATATCATCTTTTCTTACCGCCGAATAGTATTCCACTGTGTATATATACACAACTTCTTTATCCATTCATGTAGCGAAGGACATTTTGGCTGTTTCCATGTCTTGGCCACCGTAAACAAAGCTGCAATGAACATTGGAGCACGTGTCTTTATCTCTAAATGTTTTCAGATTTTTTGGGTAGATACCCAGGAGAGGGATTGCTGGGTCATATGGCAATTCTATTCGTAATTTTTGAGGAACCTCCACACTGCCTTCCATAGCGGCTGCACCAGTCTGCATTCCCACCAACAGTGTATGAGGGTTCCTTTTTCTCCACAGCCTCTCCAACATTTGTTACTATTTGTCTTGTTGATGATAGCCATTCTGACTGGGGTGAGGTGATATCTCATTGTGGTTTTGATTCGCATTTCTCTGATGATTAGTGATGTTGAGCATTATTTCATATGTCTATTTGCCATTTGTATGTCCTCTTTGGAGAAATGTCTCTTCAAGTCCTCTGCCCATTTTTCAATTGGGTTGTTTGTTTTTTTGTTGTTGAGTTGCATGAGTTCCTTGTATATTCTGGATACTAGCCCCTTATCAGAGGCACTGTTTGCAAAAATCTTCTCCCATTCAGTTGGTGGCCTCTTTATTTTGTCAATGGTTTCTTTTGCTGTGCAGAAGCTTTTAAGTTTCATATAGTCCCATTCGTTTATTTTAGCTTTTACTTCCATTGCCTTTGGAGTCAAGTTCATAAAATGCTCTTTGAACCCAAGGTCCATAAGTTTAGTACCTATGTTTTCTTCTATGCAGTTTATTGTGTCAGGTCTTATGCTTAAGTCTTTGATCCATTTTGAATTAACTTTGGTACATGGTGACAAATAGCAGTCCAGTTTCATTCTTTTGCATGTGGCTATCCAATTCTCCCAGCACCATTTATTGAAGAGGCTGTCTTTCCTCCATTGTATGTTTTAGCTTCTTTGTCAAAAATTATCTGTCCATATTTATGTGGTTTTATTTCTGGGTTCTCAATTCTATTCCATTGGTCTATGTGTCTGTTTTTCTGCCAATACCATGCTGTTTTGATTATTGTAGCCCTGTAGTACAAGCCAAAGTCAGGAAGTGTGATACCTCCATTATTGTTCTTTTTCTTAAGATTGCTTTGGCTATTCGGGGTCTTTTGTGGTTCCAAACAAATCTGATGATTTTTGTTCTATTTCTTTAAAATATGCCATTGGGATTTTGATGGGGATTGCATTGAATCTGTATATTGCTTTGGGTAATATGGCCATTTTAACTATGTTGATTCTTCCAATCCATGAGCACGGAATGTCTTTCCATTTCTTTGTGTCTTCTTCAATTTCTTTCAAAAATGTCTTATAGTTTTCAGCATATAGGTCTTTCACATCCTTGGTTAAGTTTATTCCTAAGTATTTTATTCTTTTTGCTGCAATTGCAAAAGGAATTGTTTTTTGTATTTCTTTTTCTGAGATTTCATTGTTAGTATATAGGAAGGCAATGGACTTTTGTGCGTTGATTTTGTAGCCGGCAACTTTACTGTATTCGTTGATTGTTTCTAATAGCTTTTTGGTGGAGTCTTTAGGGTTTTCTATATATAGCATCATGTCATCTGCAAAGAGTGATAATTTAACTTCTTCATTCCCAATTTGGATGCCTTTTATTTCTTTCTCTTGCCTGATTGTTCTGGCAAGGACTTCCAACACGATGTTGAAAAGCAGAGGTGATAGGGAACATCCCTGTCGTGTTCCTGAAAGTAGAGCAAAGGGCTTCAGTTTTTCTCCATTACTTATGAGATTTGCAGAGGGCTTGTCATATATGACCTTTATTATGTTAAGGTATTTTCCTTCTATACCCATTTTATTAAGTGTTTTAATCATAAATGGATGTTGTATCTTGTCAAATGCTTTTTCTGCATCAATTGATATAATCATATGATTTTTGTCCTTTATTTTGTTTATGTGATGTATCACATTGATGGATTTGCGTATGTTGAACCATCCTTGTGCCCCGAGGATGAACCCCACTTGGTCGTGATGAATAATCTTTTTAATGCATTGTTGTATTCGATTTGCTAGAATTTTATTTAGGATTTTTGCATCGGTATTCATTAGAGATATTGGTCTGTAGTTTTCTTTTTTTGCGCTGTCCTTACCAGGTTTTGGTATCAGGGTAATGTTGGCCTCATAAAATGAGTTAGGGAGTACTGTCTCTTCTTCAATCTTTTGGAAGAGTTTGTGCAGATTGGTATTAGATCCTCTTTGAAGGTTTGGTAGAATTCACTAGTGAAGCCATCTGGTCCCGGACTTTTGCTTTTGGGAAGGTTTTGGATGACTGATTCAATTTCGTTACTGGTGATCGGTCTGTTTAGATTTTCCAGTTCTTCATGGTTCAGCCTTGGAAGGCTATATGTTTCTAAGAACTTGTCCATTTCTTCTAGGTTGTTGAATTTGGTGGCATATAGTCCTTCATAGTATTCTTGGATGATCCTTTGTATTTCTGTGGTGTCCGTGATAACTTCCCTTTTACGTTTCTGATTTTGTTAATCAGTGTCTTCTCTCTTTTATCTTAGTAAGTCTAGCCAAGGGTTTGTCAATTTTGTTAATCTTTTCAAAGAACCAGCTCTTTGTCACATTAATTTTTCTATTGTCTTTTTGTTCTCTATTTCATTTAGTTCTGCTCTAATTTTTGTTATTTCCTTTCTTCTGCTGACCTTGGGTTTTACTTGTTCTTCTTTTCTAGTTCTTTAAGGTGTAACATGAGGTTATTTATTTGGGAGTTTTCTTGTTTCTTGAGATAGGCCTGTAATGAGATAAATTTCCCTCTTAAAACTGCTTTCGCTGCATCCCAAAAATTTTGGTAGGATGTATTTTCATTGTCATTTGTTTCTATGTATCTTTTGATCTCTCCTCTAATTTCTTCTTTGACCCAGTCCTTCTTTAAAAGTATGTTGTTTAATCTCCATGTATTTGTGTTTTTCCGCTTTCTTTTTACAGTTGATATCAATTTCAAAGCCTTGTGATCAGAGAATATGCATGGTATGATTTCAATCTTCTTAAATTTGTTGAGACTGATTTTATGTCCCAATATATGGTCTATCCTTGAGAATGTTCCATGTACACTAGAAAAGAATGTATAGTCTGATGTTTTAGGATGAAGTGCTCTATAAATGTCAATTATGTCCATTTCATCTAATGTGTCATTTAGGGCTACTATTTCGTTATTTATTTTCTGTTTGGATGATCTATCCATAGCTGTCAATGATGTATTTAAGTCCCCTAGTATAATTGTGTTTTGGTCAATTTCTCCCTTTAGTTCTGTTAGTAGTTGCTTGGTGTATTTGGTGCTCCCTGATTGGGGGCATAAATATTGATGACTGTTATGTCTTCTTGTTGTACAGTCCCTTCACCATTATGAAATGTCCATCTTTGTCTCTTGTTATCTTTTTCACCTTGAAGTCTGTTTCATCTGATATCATTATGGCTACACCTGATTTTCTCTGGGTACCATTTGCTTGGAGTGTCAATTTCCACCCTTTCACTTTGAGTCTATGCTTGTCCTTGTAGCTGAGATGTGTCTCTTGGAGACAGCATATGGTTGGGTTTAGTTTTTGATCCAATCTGCTACTCTGTGCCTTTTTATTGGTGAGTTCAGTCCATTTACATTTAGGGTGATTATTGATATGTGAGGATTTCCTGTCATTCTATCTTTAGTTTTCTGGTAAGGCTGTGTCTCCATTGTTTCTTTGCCTTTTTGTTGTTGTCTATTATTTCTGTGTGGTGGTATTCTGTGATGTTTCCCTCTGTTTCTTCTTTTATTTCAGTATATATTTCAATTGTGGATTTATTTTGAGTGGTTACCTTAAGTTTATGTAAAAGAAAGTTTGATATTTAGAGTATTCCATTTTCTTCAGCATGCTTACTTTCTTTATTCCCATATTCCGGCTCAGGCCTTTACTCTCCCCCTTTTTGAGTTTTGATTGCCACAAATTGTCCCTGTTGATGGTGGTCGAATAGCCTCCTTTAGTATTTCTTGTAGTGCAGGTCGTGTATTAGAAAATTCCCTCAGCTTCTGTATGTCTGGAAAGGTCTTTATTCCTCCTTCATATCTAAAGGATATCTTTGCTGGATATATTATTCTTGGCTCATGGTTTCTCTCTTTCAATAGTTTGAATATTTGGTTCTACTCCCTCCTGGCTTGTAGAGTTTCTGCTGAAAGATCGGATGATAATCTAATGGGCTTTCCTTTGTAAGTTACCGTCTTCTTTTCCTGGCTGCCTTGAGGATTCTTTCTTTGTCGTTGATTTTAGACAGCTTCAATACAATGTGCCTTGGAGAAGGCCTGTTGGGATTGAGGGAATTAGGTGTTCTATTTGCTTCTTGGATTCGAGGGTCCAGTTCTGTCCACAAATTTGGGAAGTTCTCATCGACAATTTGTTTGAATATATTCTCTGTTCCTTCTCTCTTTCTTCTCCTTCTGGTATGCCCATTATTCTTATATTGCTCTTTCTGATGGAGTCAGAAAGTTCTTGTAAGTTCTTTCATTTCTTTTAAGTCTCAAGTCTCTTTCTTCTTCCATCATGTCATTTCCAGGTTTCTATCTTCGATGTCACTGATTCTTTCCTCCATCTGGTCAACTCTACTACCTAAGCTGGTTATTTCATTCTTAATTTCTTCTATTGAGTTCTTAATCTCCAGAAATTCTATTTGGTTCTTTTTAAGATTTCAATCTCTTTCGTAAAATGCTCATGCTGTTCTTTGATTGAGTTTCTGAGTTCCTTTAACTGCCTATCTGTGTTTTCTTGTATCTCGTTGAGTTTTTCAGAACTGCAATCTTGAATTCTCTGTCATTTAAGTCACATATTTCTGTATCTTTAAGTGCCTTCTCTGGAGATTTTTCACTTTCTTTCTGAGCTATCTTGTTGCCTTGGTTATTCATGGCGATTACTGGTTTACTATTTCTCTTCCTAGACATCTACAGGAGTGACTTCTGCAACAGGTTGATTGAAAGCGGTCTTTCTTTTGTTTGCCAGTACTTGTTGGTAGAATGTTTTATTATTTCTCCAACTGCAACTTATTCTCCTTCTCCCACATGGTAGTGCTGTTTTCTCTGCACTATTCCAACTTCTCACACAATGGGGGGATTCCCTGGGAGACGGGCTTCTCCTCTGTTAATAGTTCGTCTAGGTCACAGGCGCAGTGTCCCGGTGGGTATCGGAGAGCTTTTGATGCTCCAAAGCTCTTCCAGCTCCTGATTCAGAGACCGTATATTTCAGCAGTTCTGTTTACTCCTGCAGGGATCCGCCCAGATAGGTGGGGTCAGGGGCGGGGTGAGTTGTGAGAGGTGGCCCAGAGCAATGGCAGCGACCACCACCACAGCCGGTCCTGCTTCCACAGCTCCCTCCCCTTTGCCGGAACTAGTTGGGCTGTGAATTTGTGTTTGCGATCCACAGTTGTCAAAACAGCAAATTTTCTGTTGTTTTGATCTGACACTGCTACTGTTTCGCTTCTAGCACCGGGCAGGTGGGGGCGGGGTGAGCTCTGGGAGGGGAGGGAGGGGGCAGCTAGTCTCAGTGCCTAAGGCTCCGTTCTCTGCTCGGCAGTGCGGGCTTAAACCACTGTTTTCAGCCTTTTTCCCTCAGTCTTTTCTCCGAGGTCTCTGCCGTGAGCGTTGGGTTCAGCCGTGTTAAATGCTGTCCCCTCAGCCCTGTGGAGCCCTGGTGGAGCCCTAGCAGTCCGAGTTCTTCCCTCTCCCACAGCTTTGGTAGTTCCGGGAAGAAGCGAGCTCGGTGCACTGAGCGAGGTCTGCGTCCTGCGCCCACGCGGCTCCATCTCCGCGCACTTCTCCCTTCCCTCCTCCCTCCACTCGCGCGAATCTCCCACCTGTAGGTGATTTCAGTTGGTAGTGGGCCTCTTCGTCTTGCCTGTCTGCTGTGCAGGGAGTCCTTTGTGGAGTTTTTATTGTTCGATTTTTGTAAATTCCAGGGGAGCTTTACAGAGGCTCACCTCACGCCGCCATTTTTCCGGAAGTCTCAACCCAGTATGTCCCAGGTTGCTATTTTTGATGCCCCTATATTGCTAAATTTATTTATAAAAGGATTATCAACATTTTGTTGGAGATATTAGCTGTGAATATTCTTTCCTAGTGTCTTTTTGATTGGCTATAATGTGTTTTGGCATGTAAAATTATTGTTATTTTTACCTAGTCAAATTTATCAATCTTTTTTTCCTTTATGTGCTTGGATTTTGACTCAGTTGGGAAAGTTACCTCCACTTCTAGATTATAGATAATTTGGACTTCATTGAAATTAAAAACTTCTGCTCTGTGAAATACATTGTTCAGAGAATGAAATGACATGCCATAGACTGGGAGAAAATATTTACAAATGACATATGTGATAAAGGGCTAGTATTCAAAATATACAGGGACCTCTTAAACCTCAACAATAAGAAAAAAAAAAACATTTTTAAAAAATGGCCAAAATAACTTAAGACACTTCACAAAAAAATACAAATGACAAATAAACATATACAAAGGATACTGGACATCATATATTATTAGAGAATTGCAAATTAAAACTACGAGATACTACACTACACACCTAGTGGAATGGTCAAAATCTAAAGTACTGATGACACCAAATGCTAGTGCGGATGTGGAGCAACAGGAACTCTCATTCATTGCTGGTGGGAATGCAAAATGGTACAGCCACTTTGGAAGACAATTTGGCAGTTTCTTTATCAAAGTTAAACATAGTCTTCATATGATCCAGCAGTTGTATTACTTGGTATTTGTCCAAATAAGGTGAAAACTTATCTCTACACAAAAACCTGCACACTTATGTTTATAACACCTTTATTCATAATTGCCAAAGTTGGAAGTAACCAAGAAGTCTTTCAATAGATGAATGGCTAAACAAGTTGTGGTACATCTATAAATTGAATATTATTTAGCAGTAAAAAGAAATGAGCTATCAAGCCATGAAAAGACATGGAGGCATCATAAATGCAAATTTCTAAGTGAGAGAAGCCATCCTGAAAAGACACATTAGAGTTGATGGTCTGGCTAGGTCTTATTTTCAGGGAAACACGGTATTTCACCTCAGATTTAACCCTTAAATTTGCCCATATATCCCTACCCCTTCTTACCATCTTATTTCTCCATAGAGTTGAGGCAACTCCAATGCAATAGTGTGAGTTTTAAGCCCAATATATATTTAGTTATTAGCAAATGATAGAATGGACAATTGAATATCAAAGAAATGCTAGTAAGTTTTGGATTTTTGTCTCTTGGGGAGGCAGCAGACAGCTGAAATCCTGATGTGTCGTGGCTGGATAATGTCTGATCTGAAGATTCCTGCACTGGGGATGTGGAATGAGTCCTGAATTTTCCTATAAATATATGGCCCAGAGCAGCCCCGGAGCAGCAGCTGGGCGAACAGCACCCCTTGCTGTCCTGGTGCGATCTCTCACTGAGCTCACCAGGTCAGTCAGACACAAGTCTGTCTTCCCAACGTGGGAACTGGATTAGGGTCTGCTCAGAGGCATGGTGTGGAGCAGCTCTTAGGGGCTTCTGAGTCACCCAAGAAAGTGAAGAGCCTTCTGTCTTGAAATCTTTGAACTGAAGGCAGATCAGAGAGATATTTGCTTCCTTCATGAAGATATTTACTGCATTAGGAGAAACAACGAGAAATGACTTTTCACAATGCCAGCTTGGCCCCACGCTCAGCCAGCCCCTATGCATGTGTCCTAGTATTTAAAGGCCATTGAAGTCCCACCACATGCCATGTACTCGGGCAGATTTTCTCATTTACCCTTCAGGACAGCTGTGAGGCAGGTATCATGAGTCCCACCTCACCTCACAGATGAGGGAGCTCAGGCTGACAGAGCCCAAGTCACCTCTCCAGATGAGTGGCAGGGTGGGAATGAGGTACCGTCCCTTGCCCCCCGTAGAGGTCACAGAGCAGTCTCCCTCTTAGAGACGGGCTTCCAGGGCTGGAGAAATGGTCAGTCACACTCTCTGCTATTGTGGCACTGCAGGGACTCCTTCAACAACCCCTCCGAGTGATTAAGATGACAGAGGAGATGAAATCCTACCTCTTGTGCCAAGAGACCTGAGTGTGAGGCCATGTCCTTTGGCTGATCCATGAAGAGGTGAGTGGGGCTCGGGCTGAAGCTCAGGTGTTGTGCTTGGGACAGGTGACTGACCCCAAGAGAGAAGGGAAGTGATGTGTATGGACCTGCTTTAAGCAAGATGTACTTTATATTTCACCTCCTTTGACCCTAACAGCTATTCAAGTTACCCGTCGTTATGACCATTACTCATACCAGGGTACTGACATTGCAAGACTACGTGTAACTCAAGGTACACTTTTTGTTGACTCCTGATCATCAGTTCACTCTGGAAATACTCTAACATTTTTCCATTGCGTCTTCATGCCCCCTGGGATCTGAATTTCTGTTTTTTTGTTTTCTTTTTTTTTTTGGGGGGGGGGAGCAGAATTTCTAATCTCTCTGGAGGCTGACAGTACATATTCCCTGAAGTATCGTTCATTATTTTTAAAAAACATGACCTGTATAGTTTTCGAGTTACAATATTATTCAAATTTAAAAAAACATTCTAAATGAAAAAACAAACAAACATGAAACACTTTGTGAAAACCAGGAGCAAATATTTTGAAACTTCATCTCAGGTATTGGGTTATTGTCCATGGTTTATGAAGCAATCTTACTAGCAACAAAGAGATTGGCAAGTAAGTTCAACAGAGAAGTCACATTAAAATATATAGTACAAAAAAAATACAGTACAATCAACATGCTAAAATATGCCAAGGAACAAGAACTAATAAGATGCAAAGACAAATCCTATAATGCATAAGCAGAAAAGACAAGATGCAAAAGAAGAGTAGTGTGATTCCTCTTTTGGAAGAGACCATGAGTGTGTGCAGGTGTTCATGTGCCCCTTACCTACAGGGACACATCTGGAGAGGAGATGCAATTCTATGACAACAGACCCCTTTGTGTCAGAGGATGGGATTCGGACTTGTGACAGATGCAGGGCAATTTCGATTTATATATTTTTGTATATTGTTTGAAATTTTGTATTCAGAAAAACAGTGTTTTGAAGAAATTGAAAAAACTACATTTGAATAGGTTGAAAAAAGAAATGTGCCCAAATATTCATTACTTGGAAAAACATTCATTGTATCAGTTCCACCAGGAATGAAGTAAATATAAAATTGCATTGGCAGTGTGTCTCTGTGTTTGTGGTGTTGTGTTTCTATGTCTCCTCTAGCTTTAGCACCCAAATACACACAGGTGCAACTCTATCTTCTGTTCAGTCTAGATATCCCATAAAATGATGGACCAGGAGGGATTCATGCCAGTGGGTTAAAAAATTCTATAAAACTGTGGCTGATACCATAGAGCCAAGATAATACTAATCTCCACTCCTTCCTCCCATTTGCTGAGCTCTCATGTCTGAAACTCTCAGAGCTTACACCCTGAATCTGGCTTCCTGGCTTCCTGGTGCCATCCATGTCCATTTTTCTTTCTGTTTTTATGGAAAAGGAGTGCATTTTACAAAGAATAACAAATGTCTTGGAATGTTTCCTTTATTGTGATAACAGTTTTGTTTGGAAAATTCACATGTATTTCAAAGTATTTCCATCTGCTGTTGATCCTAAATCTACATCACTTTCATATCTCTTCCCTCCTCAGTATAGATTGGTTTGTCCACACTGTAGAGGAGACCTTCCCAGAGAGCCAGCCAGGCATTCACCTTCCATTATTCCACCCCTATACAGGCTGCCCAAATCTGCTCCCACCCCCTGTCTATCATCCCTGTCCAGGACAGGACATGGCTGCCCAGACCAGGGTCCAATGCCCCATCCTCTCTCAGTCACCTCCCGCTTGCCCTGAGCTGCCCCAACCTACCTATCATCAGGCCAAGGTGCACTACTGCCACCTGGTGTTTTATCCTCTGCAGGTCCCAGAGTACATGTTTTTACAGTCTTTTACACTTGTCAAGGTTTTTTTTTGGTTTGGTTTTGCTTTTTTCCAGACAGAATTAGAATCATTCTGTACACAGGTTCATACGCTGGATTTTAAGAGAGGTTATTGTGTTTTTTTCTTTTTTACTCCTTGTAGACTCTTCTTAGGAGAGATGTTTGACGGTGGAGGTACGTTAATGCCACCTTGTGACAGAATCCTGAACTACAGATTGAAAATCGAGGAACAAGAAAGTGGGAGAGAGGGGCAGTGGCCCAAACCTACCAGGCAGAGCTTTCTGGAACTCTGGGTGGGAAAGCAGCATATTTAAGATTGTGGGGGTACTGACGACTTCTTTCTATGCTGAAGAGAAAGCTGTATGTGGGAAGAAAAGAAGGATCATTTTTATTTTTATCTTTAAAAAAAATTTACGTTTTGAGTCCTCTAGGTTGATAGCTAGAAGTGTATGTAAACAAAAACGGATCTGTTCCACTTATCTTTGTAAACCTGCCTTTGCTCTTATTATTATCACCTTTCCATGTGCATAATTAAATCTATGATAGCATTTTAAATTATAAGAAAATTTTAGTTTTTCATTTTTAAAAAGTCACCTGGGTGTTTCATTATATAGAAGCCTCAAAACTTATTTCACTGTATTTGTGATGAAAATTTAGTTCCTTTACCTTCTTTTTTCTATTACAAACAATACTATACTTAACCACCTTTGCTCATGTATGTGCAAATATCTTTTAAGCATCTCTTTATAAGTTCCTGAAATATTGTTTCAAAACCATGAAATCCAGACATTTTTATATTAATACAATACATTCATATTAGTATTACTGATGTATGTTCTTAACAATATGGTATGAAAGTGTCTGTTTCCCACATGTTAGAAATAAAGTGAATCATTGTTAATGTGACAGACAATAAATCATCTTTCATCATTGTTTTCATTATAACTCTTATTTATTTAGTTATTTATTTTTTGAAGATTTAATATCTTCCTTTCAGTTTTTTATTTTTCAATTATACTTGATGTTCAATATTATTTTATATTAGTTTCAGTTGTACAGAAGCACAGTGTTTAGACATTTATATAATTTATGAAGTGAACAACCCGATAAGTTGATTATCCACCTGGCACCATACATAGTTAATCCAATATTATTGATATATTTCCTATGCTGTACTTTACATCCCCATTACTATTTTGTAACTACCAATTTGTACTTCCTAATTCTTTCTCCTTTTCCACCCAGCCCCCAAAGCCCCTTCCAATCTGGCAACCATCAGTTTGTTCTCTGTATATATAAGTCTGTTTCTGTTTTGTTTGTTCATGTACTTTGTTCCTTATTCCACATATAAGTGAGATCATATGGTATTTCTATTCCTCTGTCTAATTTCTTTCACTTACCATAATACCCTTTAGGTCCATTCATGTTATTGTAGACGGTAAGATTTCATTCTTTTTTATGGCCACATGACAGCCCATTTGTAGATATGGACCACACCTTCTTTACCAATTATCTATTTTTCCTTTTTTAAATGAGTTTCATGTGTACAAAACAATGTAATAGTTAGACATTTATACCCCTCACAAAGTGATAACCCCCTTCCCCCAATCTGTTACCCCTCTGACATCACATACAGCAGTTACATTTCCTCTGTCTCTATTCCATATGATATATATATATATATATATATATATATATATATATAAAAATATAAAATTATAGTTGACATTCATTATTGTTCCGTTTCAGCTTCAGGTGTACAGTGCAGTGATCAGGCATCTACATCATCCCTGAGGTGGTCTCCTAATGAGACAAGTGTCCATCAGATATCCTACAAAATCTTTACGACATTATTGATTACATTCCCCAAATTGACTTTCGTGTCCCTGTGGCAATCTTGTGGTTACCAATTGTGCTTTCCAATCCCCTCACCTTCCCCCTTATCCCCACCCCCTCCCATCGAGCAACCCTCAGTTTTTCCTCTATGTCTCTGAGACTGTTTCTGATTAGTTCATTCATTTATTCTATTCTTTAGATTCCACATATAAGTGAGACCATATGGTATTTGTCTTTTTCTGTCTGACTTATTTAACTTAGCATAATGTTCTCTAGGTCCATCCCTATCGTTGCTAATGGTAAGATTTCATTCTTCTTTATGGCTGCATAATACTCCATTGCATAAATGTACCACAGTTTCTTTTTTTCTTTTTTTCTTTTTATTAAATTTATTGGGGTGACAATTGTTAGTAAAATTACATAGATTTCAGGTGTACAATTCTGTATTACATCATCTATAAATCCCATTGTGTGTTCATCACCCAGAGTCAGTTCTCCTTCCATCACCATATATTCGATCCCCTTACCCTCATCTCCCACCCCCACCCCCCGCCCCCCTTACCCTCTGGCAACCACTAAACTATTGTCTGTGTCTATGAGTTTCTGTTTCTCATTGTTTGTCTTGTTCTTTTGTTGTTTTTGGTTTATATACCACATATCAGTGAAATCACATGGTTCTCTGCTTTTTCTGTCTGACTTGTTTCGCTCAGCATTACTCTCTCAAGATCCATCCATGTTTCTTAATCCAGTCATCTACCGATGGGCATTTCAGTTGTTTCCATGTCTTGCCTATTGTGACTAGTGCTGCAACCAATACAGAGGTGCATAAATTCTTTCGAATTAGAGTTTTGGATTTCTCCAGATAGATACCTAGGGGTGGAATTACTGGGTCATAAGGTAGTTCCATTTTCAGAATTTTGGGATACCTCCATTCTGTTTTCCATAGTGGCTGCACCAATCTGCTATCCCACCAACAGTGAATGAGGGTTCCCTTTTCTACACATCCTCACCAGAAATTGTTGTTTGTTGATTTATTGTTGATAGCCATTTTGACTGGGGTGAGGTGCTATCTCATTGTGCTTTTTATTTGCATTTCTCTAACGATTAGTGAGGTTGACCATTTTTTCATATGTCTGTTTGCCATCTGTATGTCCTCTTTGGAGAAATGTCTCTTCATGTCCTCTGCCCATTTTTTAATTGGCCTGTTTGTTTTTTTTGGAGTTAAGTTGAGCGAGTTTTTTATAAATTTTGGATATTAACCCCTTATCGGATACATCATTGGCAAATATCTTCTCCCATTCAGTAGGATCCCTTTTTGTTTTATTGATGGTTCCCTTTGCTGTGAAAAAAAACAACAAAATTTTTTGTTTGATGTAATCCCACATGTTTATTTTTTCTCTTACTTCCCTTGCCCGAGTGGATATATCAGTAAAAATCTTACTCCAGGTAAAGTCTGTAAACTTTCTTCCTATATTTTCTTCTAGGAGTTTTATGGTTTCATATCTTACATTTAAGTCTTTAATCCATTTTCAATTTATTCTTGTATATGGTGTAAGGAGGTGGCCGAGCTTCATTTTTTTGCATGTGTCTGTTCAGGTTTCCCAGCACCATTTATTGAATAGACTGTCTTTACACCAAAGTAAATTCTTGCTTCCATTGTCAAAGATTAAATGACCATATGGGCATGGATTTATTTCTCGGCTCTCTATTGTGTTCTATTGATCTATGTGTCTATTTTTATGCCAGTACCATGCTGTTTTTTTTTTTTAAATTAAATTTATTGGGGTGCAAATAGTAAGTAAATAGTAATCAAACTATAGTCTTGTAGTATAATTTGATGTCAGGTGTCATGATACCTCCCACTTTGTTCTTATTTCTCATTATAACCCTTTTTTAAATGTCTGACTGGTATTGCATCCTGTGGATGTGATATAATTCTCACAATATTGTGTTATTTGGAATTCAATTTCTTATATTCTTTATTATCAATACTGTGTGGATGAAATATTTTCAGAGTCTGTATGCTGCTAAAGGACACAGTTCATGTGGCTATTTGCACTGGAGGACTGAATGTGTCCTTTTTTAGTGTAGCAGACTGTCTTGGGAGAATGCTAGTATTATAACAGTAGAATCTGGCCAGTGTACGACTCTGTGTGTGCGTGCTGCCAATCGCAACATATCCCTGTTTTTTTCTGCCCTTTCATCGTGTTGCTTCCAATCTGGTCTCCCTTCCTAAATTGAGACCCATAAGTGAAACTAGGGAATTATCAGGATTACCATTCATGTAACCAAACCTTTATCACCATCTTTAACTATGTATTGAAAATAAACTTCTAACAGGGAAATTATTTGCACAAAGCATGTGTATCTATGTGGACCTTTGAGAAGTTCTGCCATACTGACCCCTGGAAGTGTAGTTTCAGTATGGTCTCCCCAAAGTGAAATCATGTGAGAAAGGCCACAAGAGTGAAGAAAGTAGTAATGACATCATATCACATGGGCCAAGCCTTGGACTTTGTTGTGGATCCACCCTCAAGCCATCATCATAGTCAGAAGATCTGGAAGTGATCTGAAGTAAATCGAACTTTTGTGCACAAGCACGGCCTGACGTCATTGCTCAGAGGAACACGGGACATGGTGACAGCAGGCCAAGGATACAGCCAGGATTTATGAATTCATGTTTGTATAGCACATGTGAATCAAGAACATTTTTGTTTAAAAGGCTGGTATTCACTGTGGTATAACAAGACCAGGCCAACATCATATTGTAAACAACTTTATTGGGATATAATTTATTTTTATTTTATTTTTTCCCCATGAAAATACTGAAGCATAAATTTCATTTTTCTGTCTTTCTTTTTTGAACTAAATTTACACTCCCCTAGCATATTTTAAAATAGTTTTTCTTTTTTTTTAATTTATTGGGGTGACAATTGTTAGCAAAATTACATAGATTTCAGGTGTACAATTCTGTATTACGTCATCTATAAATCCCATTGTGTGTTCACCACCCAGAGTCAGTTCTCCTTCCATCACCATATATTTGATCCCCCTTACCCTCATCCCCCACCCCCCCTTACCCTCTGGTAACCACTAAACTATTGTCTGTGTCTATGAGTTTTTGTTTCTCATTTGTTTGTCTTGATCTTTTACTGTTTTTTGATTTATATACCACATATCAGTGAAATCATATGGTTCTCTGCTTTTTCTGTCTGACTTATTTCGCTTAGCATTATACTCTCAAGATCCATCCATGTTGTCACAAATGTTCCTATCTCATCTTTTCTTACCGCCGAATAGTATTCCATTGTGTATATATACCACAACTTCTTTATCCATTCATCTATCGAAGGACATTTTGGTTGTTTCCATGTCTTGGCCACTGTAAAAAAAGCTGCAATGAACATTGGAACACACGTGTCTTTATCGATATATGTTTTCAGATTTTTTGTGTAGATACCCCGGAGAGGGATTGCTGGGTCATATGGTAATCCTATTTGTAATTTTTTGAGGAACCTCCACACTGCCTTCCATAAAGGCTGCACCAGTCTGCATTCCCACCAACAGTGTATGAGGGTTCCTTTTTCTCCACAGCCTCTCCAACACTTGTTACTATTTGTCTTGTTGATGATAGCCATTCTGACTGGGGTGAGGTGATATCTCATTGTGGTTTTGATTTGCATTTCTCTGATGATTAGTGATGTTGAGCATTTTTTCATATCTCTATTTGCCATTTGTATGTCCTCTTTGGAGAAATGTCTCTGCACGTCCTCTGCCCATTTTTCAATTGGGTTGTTTGTTTTTTGTTGTTGAGTTGTATGAGTTCCTTGTATATTTTGAATAGTGGCCCCTTATCAGAGACACCGTTTGCAAAAATCTTCTCCCATTCAGTTGGTGGCCTCTTTATTTTGTTGATGGTCTCTTTTGCTGTGCAGAAGTTTTAAGTTTCATATTGTCCCATTCGTTTATTTTAGCTTTTCCCTTGTCTTTGGAGTCAAATTCATAAAACGCTCTTTGAACGCAAGGTCCATAAGTTTAGTACCTATGTTTTCTTCTATGCAGTTTATTGTGTCAGGTCTTATGCTTAAGTCTTTGATCCATTTTGAATTAATTTTGGTACATGGTGACAGATAGCAGTCCAGTTTCATTCTTTTGCACGTGGCTATCCAATTCTGCCAGCACCATTTATTGAAGAGGCTGTCTTTACTCCATTGTATGTTTTTAGATTTTTTGTGAAAAATTGTCTGTCCATATTTACGTGGTTTTATTTCTGGGTTCTCAATTCTATTCCATTGGTCTATGTGTCTGTTTTTCTGCCAATACCATGCTGTTTTGATTATTGTAGCCCTGTAGTACAAGCTAAAGTCAGGGAGTGTGATACCTCCAGTATTGTTCTTTTTTCTTCAGATTGCTTTGGCTATTCGGGGTCTTTAGTCGTTCCAAACAAATCTGATGATTTTTTTGTTCTATTTGTTTAAAAAATGCCATTGGGGTTTTGATGGGGATTGCATTAAATCTGTATATTGCTTTGGGTAATATGGTCATGTTAACTATGTTGATTCTTCCAATCCATGAGCACGTAATGTCTTTCCCTTTCTTTGTGTCTTCTTCAATTTCTTTTAAAAATGTGTTAATATGGTCATGTTAACTATGTTGATTCTTCCAATCCATGAGCACGTAATGTCTTTCCCTTTCTTTGTGTCTTCTTCAATTTCTTTTAAAAATGTGTTATAGTTTTCAGCATATAGGTTTTTCGCATCCTTGGTTAAGTTTATTCCTAGGTATTTTACTCTTTTTGCTGCAATTGCAAAAGGATTGTTTTTGTATTGTTTTTTTAATGAGATTTCATTTTTAGTATATAGGAATTCAATGGACTTTTATACGTTGATTTTGTAGCTGGCAACTTTACTGTATTCGTTGATTGTTTCTTTGTTGCTTTTTGGTGAATTCCTTAGGGTTTTCTCTATATAGCATCATGTCATCTGAAAAGAGTGATAATTTAACTTCTTCATTCCCAGTTTGGATGCCTTTTATTTCTTTCTCTTGCCTGATTGCTCTGGCAAGGACTTTCAACACTATGTTGACAGCAGAGGTGATAGTGAACAGCCTTGTTGTGTTCCTGAACATAGAGCAAAGGGCTTCAGTTTTTCACCATTAATTACGAGATTAGCTGAAGGTTTGTCATATATGGCCTTTATGATGTTAAGGTATTTTCCTTCTATACCTGTTTTATTAAGTGTTTTAATCATAAATTGATGTTGTATCTTGTCAAATGCTTTTTCTGCATCAATTGATATAATCATATGATTTTTGTCCTTTATTTTGTTTATGTGATGTATCACATTGATGGATTTGCGGATGTTCAACCATTCTTGTGCCCCGGGGATGAACCCCACTTGATCGTGATGAATAATCTTTTTAATGCATTGTTGTATTCGATTTGCTAGAATTTTGTTTAAGGTTTTTGCATCTGTATTCATCAGAGATATTGTTCTGTAGTTTTCCTTTTTTGTGCTGTCCTTACCAGGTTTTGGTATCAGGGTAATGTTGGCCTCATGAAATGAGTTAGGGAGTACTGTCTCTTCTTCAGTTTTTTGGAAGAGTTTGAGCAGGATTGGTATTAGATCCTCTTTGAAGGTTTGGTAGAATTCACTAGTGAAGCCATCTGGTCCCGGACTTTTGCTTTTGGGAAGGTTTTGGATGACTGATTCAATTTCGTTACTGGTGATCGGTCTGTTTAGATTTTCCAGTTCTTCATGGTTCAGCCTTGGAAGGCTATATGTTTCTAAGAACTTGTCCATTTCTTCTAGGTTATTGAATTTGGTGGCATATAGTCCTTCATAGTATTCTTGGATGATCCTTTGTATTTCTGTGGTGTCCGTGGTAACTTCCCCTTTTTCATTTCTGATTTTGTTAATTAGTGTCTTCTCTCTTTTATCTTAGTGAGCCTAGCCAAGGGTTTGTCAATTTTGTTAATCTTTTCAAAGAACCAGCTCTTTGTCACATTAATTTTTTCTATTGTCTTTGTTGTCTATTTCATGTAGTTCTGCTCTGATTTTTGTTATTTCCTTTCTTCTGCTGGCCTTGGGTTTCATTTGTTCTTCTTTTTCTAGTTTTTTAAGATGTAACATGAGATTATTTTTTTGGGATTTTTCTTGTTTCTTGAGATAGGCCTGTAATGATATAAATTTCTCTCTTAAAACTGCTTTCCTGCATCCCAAAAATTTTGGTAGGATGTGTTTTCATTGTCATTTGTTTCTATGTATCTTTTGATCTCTCCTCTAATTTCTTCTTTGACCCGGTCGTTCTTTAAAAGATTTAATCTCCATGTATTTGTGCTTTTTCCTGCTCTCTTTTTGCAGTTGATATCCAATTTCAAAGCCTTTGATCAGAGAGTATGCTCGATGTGATTTCAATCTTCTTAAATTTGCTGAGGCTGATTTTATGTCCCAATATATGGTCTATCTTTGAGAATGTTCCATGTACACTAGAAAAGAATGTATAGTCTGATGTTTTAGGATGAAGTGCTCTATATATGTCAATTATGTCCATTTCATCTAATGTGTCATTTAGGGCTGCTATTTCGTTATTTATTTTCTGTTTGGATGATCTATCCATAGCTGTCAATGATGTATTTAAATCCCCTAGTATAATTGTGTTTTGGTCAATTTCTCCCTTTAGTTCTGTTAGTAGTTGCTTGGTATATATCGGTGCTCCCTGATTGGGGGCATAAATATTGATGACTGTTATGTCTTCTTGTTGTATAGTCCCCTTTACCATTATGAAATGTCCATCTTTGTCTCTTGTTACCTTTTTCACCCTGAAGTCTGTTTCATCTGATATCAGTATGGCTACACCTGATTTTCTCTGAATACCATTTGCTTGGAGTGTCAATTTCCACCCTTTCACTTTGAGTCTATGCTTGTCCTTGTAGCTGAGATGTGTCTCTTGGAGACAGCATATGGTTGGGTTTAGTTTTTTGATCCAATCTGCTATCTGTGCCTTTTTATTGGTGAGTTCAGTCCATTTAGGGTGATTATTGATATGTGAGGATTTCCTCATTCTATCTTCAGTTTTCTGGTAAGATTGTTTCTCCATTGTTTCTTTGCCTTTTTGTTGTTGTCGATTATTTCTGTGTGGTGGTATTCTATGATGTTTCCCTCTGTTTCTTCTTTTATTACAGTATATATTTCAGTCTGGATTTTTTAAAAAAGGTTTTATTGTGGCAGGGGAACAGGACTTTATTGGGGAAAACTGTGTACTTCCAAGAGGTTTTTTTTTTCCATGTCAAGTTGTTGTCCTTTCAATCTTAGTTGTGGAGAGTGCCATTCGGCTTCAAGTTGTTGTCCTTTCAGTTAGTTGTGGATGGCGCAGTTCAGCTCCAGGTCCAGTTGCCATTTTCTAGTTGCAGGGGACACAGCCCACCATCCCTTGCGGGAGTTGAACCAGCAACCTTGTGGTTTATAGGACGCACTCCAACCAACTGAGCCATTTGGGAGCTCAGCTGCAGATCAGCCCAAGTTGCCATGTTCAATCTTAGTTGCAGGGGTTGGGGCCACCATCCCTTGCAGGACTCAAGGAATTGAACTGGAAACCTTGTGGTTGAGAGCCCACTGGCCCATGTGGGAATCGAACTGGCAGCCTTCGGAGTTAGGAACATGAAGCTCTAACCCCCTGAGCCACCGGACCGGTCCCTGGATTTATTTTTTGAGTGGTTACCCTTAAGTTTATATAAAAGAAAGTTTGATATTTAGAGTATTCCATTTTCTTCAGCACGCTTACTTTCTCCGTTCCCATATTCCGGTTCAGGCCTTTACTCCCCCCCTTTTTATGTTTTGGTTGCCACAAATTGTTCCTATTGATGGTGGTTGAATAGCCTCCTTTAGTATTTCTTGTAGTGCAGGTCATGTATTAGAAAATTCCCTCAGCTTCTGTATGTCTGGAAAGGTCTTTATTCCTCTTTTATATCTAAAGGATATCTTTGCTGGATATATTATTCTTGGCCCATAAATTCTCTCTTTCAATAGTTTGAATATTTGGTTCCACTCCCTCCTGCCTTGTATATTTTCTCCTGAAAGATCTGATGATAATCTAATGGGCTTTCCTTTGTTCGTTACCATCTTCTTTTCTCTGGCTGCCTTGAGAATTCTTTCTTTGTCTTTGATTTTTGACAGCTTCAATACAATGTGCCTGTTGGGTCTGAGGTAATTAGGTGGTCTATCTGCTTCTTGTATTTGAGGATCATCTTCTTTCCACAAGTTTGGGAGGTTCTCATCGACTATTTGTTTGAATATACTCACTGTTCCCTTCTCTCTTTCTTGTCGTTCTGGTATGCCCATTATTCTTATATTGTTCTTTCTGATGGAGTCAGAAAGTTCTTGTAGAGTTCTTTCTTTTCTTTTAAGTCTCAAGTCTCTTTCTTCTTCCATCCGTGTCATCTCCAGGTTTCTATCTTTGATGTCTCTGATTCTTTCCTCCATCTGGTCAACTCTGCGACCTAAGCTGGCTATTTCATTCTTAATTTCTTCTATTGAGTTCTTAATCTCCAGACATTCTATTTGGTTGGTTTTTAAAATTTCAATCTCTTTGGTAAAATGTTCATGTTGTTCTTTGATTCTGTTTCTGAGTTCATTATACTGCCTGTCTGGTTTTTTTGCATCTCTTTGAGTTTTTTAAGAACTGCAATCTTGAATTCTCTGTCATTTAAGTCACATATGTCCATATCTTTGAGTTCCTTTTCTGGATACTTTTCATTTTCTATCTGAGCTGTCTTGTTGCCTTGGTTATTCATGGCAATTACTGATTTATTCTTTCTTTTCCTAGACATCTACAGGAGTGGGTTCTGCAAGGAAGGTTGAAAGGAAGAGATCTTTGTTTTGTTTTCCAGTACTTGTTGGTAGAATGTTTTATTTTCTCTCCAACTGCAGCCTTTTTCTCTCTCACAGTGTAGTGTTATGGTTTCTCTGTACTATTCCAGCTTTTCACTCAATGGGGGGATTCCCTGGAAGGCAGACTTCTCCTCTGTTAACAGTTCACCTGGGTTGTAGGGTGCTGTGCCCGTGTGGGTATGTGGAGAGCTTTTGAAGTTCCAAAGCTCTTCCTGCACCAGATTCAGAGCCTGTGTTTTTCAGAAGTTCAGTGTACTTCTGCAGGGATCCACCCAGATAGGTGGGGACAGGTCCGGGGTGCGCTGTAAGAGGTGGCCCAGAGCAATGGTGGCAACCACCATCACAGCCAGTCCTGTTTCCACAGACCCCGCCCCTTTTCTGGAACAAGTTGGGCTGCGAATCTGTGTCTGCGTACCACAGTTCTCAGAACTGGAAATATTGTGTTATTTTGATCTGACACTGGTACTGTTCCACTTCCAGCAATGGGCAGGTGGGGGCGGGGCGAGCTCTGCAAGGGTACGGAGGGGGCGACTAGTCTCAGTGCCTAAGGCTTCCGTTCTCTGCTGGGCAGTGAGGTCTTAATCCACTGTTTTCATCCTCTTCCCTCAGTCTTTGCTCCGAAGTCTCTGCCATGGGCATTGGGTTCAGCTGTGTTATATGGCGTTCCCTCAGCCCTGTGGGCCATAAGCGGAGCCCTAGCAGTCCAAGTTCTTCCCTCTCTCACAGCTGCAGTAGTTCCGGGATGGAGCGTCCTTGGAGCCCTGATCTGGTTTGTGTCCTACGCCTGTGTGGCCCTGTCTCCACACTTCTCCCTTCCCTCCTCCCCAGCTTGTACAATTTGCCCATTATTAGGTGAATTCAGTAGTGGGCCTCTTCGTCTTGCCTGAGTTATAGTTGTTGTATTAGTTGTGAATTCCAGGGGAGATTTACAGAGGCTCACCTCATGCCACCATTTTGATGACGTCTCTCAGAATCTTTTGTTATAATATTTGGTCTTCTGTCCTGAGTTGCTGAAATTTATTCAGAGGAGCTATAAAAGTGAAATGGGTGTGTTGTTATTCATAACAAGGCCCTTTCCACCACAACTGAGTTTATTTTAGTAAGATAACTTTTGGATATCCCCTGAAGATGGGGGTCTGGTTGCCAGAGGAATCAACCAGTATTAGAGGGTTTGAACATTCAGATCCATCCCCACATTTACAGGAAAGGGAGAGGGACTGGAATTTGAATCAATCATCAATGGCCAATGATTTAATCCACAGGCCTCTGTAGTGAAGCTTCTGTATAACCTCAAAAAGAGGGTTCGGAAAACTTCCAGGTTGGTGAACTGGACCACTTCCATGTGCTGCAATGTTGGGTCAAAAACTCCATGGGGACAGAAGCTCCTTTGTTTGAGATCTGGCCCTATGCATCTCTTCATCTGGTTGTTGATTTGTATCCATTAATATCCTTTGTAATAAACCAGTAATCTGGTGAGTAAACTGGTTTCATGAATTCTATGAGCTGCTCCAGCAAATTAATTGAACCTAAGGAGGGGTTGGTGGAAACCGCTGATTTATAACCAGTAGGTCAGAAGCATAGGTATCAGTGAGGATTTTCTATTGACAACTGAAGTGGCGGGCAGTCTTGCGAGACTGAGCCCTTACTTAACCTGTGGTGTCTGTTACTATCTCTAGGTACATAGTGTAAGAATTCAGGTGAATTGTAGGACACACAGCTGGTGTCAGAATTGCTTGATGATGTGGGGAAAACCCCCACATATTGGAATGGGAGCAGAATTATAACATGAAAAGATGCCCAATATAATTAGTCATCTGAGAAATGGGGAAATGCAAATCATATCCACCACAAGATATCACTTCATCCCCACTCATATGGCTAGAATCGAAATTTCAGATAACAACAAATGTTGGTGAGGATGTGGAGAAATTGGAGCCCTCATGCACCTCTGGTAGGAATGTAAAATGGTCACTCACTTTAGAAAACAGTGTGGCAGTTCCTCAAATGATTAATCAAATTGTTGCCATGAACTTTGAAAACATTACGCTAAATGAAGATGCCAATTCCAAAAGAATATGTGTATATTATATGATTACATTTATTAGCATAGGGAAATTTATAGAAACAGAAAGTATGGTAGTGGTTGCTTTGGCCTGGAGAAGATGGGGGATGGGTAATAGCTAAATAGTACTTCTTGAGTTTCTTTTTGAGGTGATGGAAAGGTCCTAAAATTAACTGTGGTGATGGTTGTACATATCTGTGAATATAGTAAAAACTATTGAAATGTACACTTTAAATGGGCAAATCTTATGATATGTGAATTATAGCTCCATAATGCTGTTTTAAAATGATATAAAGAGAGTCTCAGCCAGATTTGGTTATTAACTGAATGTGAGGGATAATGAAGAGGGATTCAAGGTTAATAACCAGGTTCTGGGTTGGCCAATGAGTGGATAGCAAGGCAGAAAACAAAGGAAAAAGAAGCAGGGCTAAGGTGAGAATTAATTACTAGAGTGAGATAGCATATAGAAAGACTTCTAAACTTTTTGAGGGGTGAGGAATCACAGCCTCTTTGAAGAAGCTGGTAAGAAGTATGGTCTTTCTTCCCACACAAAAAAATGTGAATATCTTACCACCCCCCCTCACACAGACAGATAATTTTAAATAACATTTAATGGGTTCCACAGACTTCTGTATTGAGAATGCTTAAATTAAGGTTACTCAGGATCCTCTGCAGAGAGTGTTCCTCGGGTCCTGGTATAAATGAGAGAGTACCAGGGTGGGTGTGCACTACCAGATAGTGACCCTGCAGCAAGACTGGGTTCTTCCTGAATGCCCTGGAGGTGAGGAGGTTAAGGTGAGGATCCCGACAGTCTGTACTTCCTAAGCCAGGTGAGAGATAGCAGAAAGGTCTCAGAGAGGCTTCTACCAGGACAAGGTGAAATAGAGGAGAGAGCAGGCTGACTAGGGAGGATCTTTCCCCAGCAATCACTTCTCTACAGTTCTTGGAATACCCCGCCACAAAGGTGTAGAAAAGCCCCATCTGGTTTCCAACATGAGAACAGACCTCTCTCCTCATGTATCTGGGAGGTGAGTTACCAGGTAGGAATTTGGGGAAGAAATGGAGGAAAGTAACCAAAAGAATTTACTCAGGTCAGTACTTTGGTCACCTGTCCATCTATATTTTTGGAGTAAGCAACAGTCAGGAGGCTGAATGTAGAAAATGAGAGGCTCTGGAATGTGGCAGCCCCTTCCCAGCCTCTTGTCAAGGACGGGTAGCTCTATCTGTATCCCTCAACCTGCCTCAAAACCACCATTAGTATTAGCCATTAAATTTCAGCAGATGACTTCAGTTATCAGCAAATGCTTTTTCATATTTAATGAATGTTTATTATAATAGAATAAAATATAAATGTTTATTAACAAAACTTGAAATTTATCCCAGAAGGAAAAAAAATGTAAGTTATTTATATAAAATGGCCAAGATTGGACAACTGGACTTCTCCCTGAAGAGCTACTTCACAGATCATTTTCAAAACACCAACTGTGTTAAGGAATGTTTCCCTTTTTCCCATAAAATTTTGGACCAAGCTAGAATGTTCTAAAAATAAAGCTGTGTGGAGCCCTGGTAAACGTTTTCTGTGTGGTGCTGGAGAACATAAACAATGAGATGCTTTACTTCCCCAGGTTGAAACATTTGTTTTAAAAATGAAATTTCATAATTTTCAGGTTTTTGAGGCATACTGATTTTGAAAAAGGAAGTAAAGAGAAACCATTAGGACACAGATATACAGCCAGGGAGAAGAGGAAAGAAAGAAGAAAAGGCCAATGCCAAGGCCTTGGTAGGGCGGTGAAGAGGGGAAGATGCAGAACTTCCTTGATAACCAGAGAGGAGCAAACCCCAACCGCAGGGTTGTGAAGCCACTTGTGGGCCCTCCAATTGGAGAGGACTGGGTTGAGTGACATGGAGGTGCACGCTGGGGTCCCGCGCAGGGACGCGGGGAGGGGGAGTTCTGCAGGCGGAGTTGGGGGGAGGGTCGGTCGAACTCCTCGCGGGCCCTGGGAGGGGTAGGGAGCGCTCGTTGGTGACGCGGGGCCCTCACGTGACCGGGAGCTGCAGAGCGACGCAGCCTTCGGTGCAGTCGTCACTCCTGTCTGGGTACCAGCTGCCCGCTGCCCTGCGCACGGCGGGCTGGCATCGGGCCGGGGGAAAGCCGAGCAGGTAAGGGCAGGAGGCCGGGCGGAGGCCAGGGCGGCAGCCGCCCCCCAACCCCGGATGCCGGCATTGGGGATCAGCGCAGCGGTCCCCGCCGGCTTTCTCCACCCCTGGAATTCTTGGGAACATAAATAATGACTCCTCTGATGTGGCGGTGCTGGAGCGGCAGGGCTCCAGGGAGGGAAGCAGTGATTATCCACCGAGCTCCTGCAGGAACATGGTGAACCGGGTGGGGGTAGAAAGGGCGGGAGTCTCGGGGCTGGGGTGGCCAAGGTTGCCAGGGCAGAGAAGGGGCCTAGTGGCAGCAGGTTGCTGCACAGCGTTTGCAACAGTCCTTGCTCCCCCACAACCTGACCCTCTGCAGGTCTGTGGGTCTGTGTCAAATGTCCGGGCGGCGCACTCGCGGCAAGAATCGAGAAGAGGAGGAGACAGTAAGGATAGACCCAGGTGGGTGCGGGAGACAGTGGTGGGGGGCGGGTGCAGAGCCCAATCTAGGACACCCCCCCAAGTATCCTACCCCCACCCAATCACCCGTCCTCCTTTTTGGTGCCTGCAGAGGCCTGGGGATGGATCTGTAAGGAAAATGGTGGGTTTGGGGAGTGGGAAAGGAGAATAGTGAGAGGGAAGGGGAAGAGCTTGGACTGGGGGACCCCTAGAGGGTGTAGGGAGCCTCTCAGGTGGGAAACATGAAATTTAAAAACTAACCGTTGATATCCAGAGCCCTGCAAGACGAATAGTAAGGCCTCTGTCCTCGGTGCTGATCTCTCCACCAAAAATTCAATCCCTTCTCTCCCTTTTTACCTCCTAGGAGTAATGGCGTCCAAAGAGGAACAAGTGGTAGAAAATATCAAGGTGGAAAATACTAACCAGGAAAATGAAAACAAGGATGAAAAGGAGCAAGCTGCTAATAAAGGAGAGCCCTTGGCCCTCCCTTTGGAAGCTGGTGAATATTGTGTACCTAGAGGAAATCGTAGGCGGTTCCGTGTTAGGCAGCCCATCCTGCAGTATAGATGGGATGTAATTCAAAGGCTTGGAGAGCCACAAGCAAGGATGGGAAAAGAGAATATGGAAAGGGTTGGGGAGGAGATGAGACAACTCAGGCAAAAGCTGAGGGAAAAGCAACTGAGTCATAGTCTGCGGGCAGTTAGCACTGACCCCCCTCACCATGACCGTCATGATGAGTTTTGCCTTATGCCTTGAATGCTGATGTTTTCCCTGCAGTTAATAGGGAGACACCTGCTTTCTAAACATAGGTGATCGTAATGTACCTTTGTTGTAAACCTTTTGATGTTACTTGTTTCTGGTGGGTCTCTTTACCGGCTTCTAGTTGAATGTTGATTTTTATTCAGTCTGCAAGATTTTGTTAGGAAAATTTTACCTATTGCATGGAAAGATGCTTATTATATATTGTGAAGTTAATAAAGCAGTTTTAAAAAGCAATCTCTGTATTTATCCTTTTTATTTCAAAATTTATGTTTATTTAATACATGAAGAGAAAATGCTAAACTTAAATATACCAAATTATTAATACAGGGACTTATTTTTGTGAGATGGGTTGATGTGTTTTATTTCATATTACCTGTATTTTGAGAAGAAATGAAAACTATTTTTAGTGATCTTATAAAAGCAGGCGGGTCACTTTATTAAGTACTTGGTCACAAAATTTGGATATTTTAGCCAGATTAATAAACCCAGGACTTCCTTATGAATTGGGGACTTTATTTGCTTCACATGACTGTGAAACGAGTTCAGGAGTGTGTGAGCTGTGTTTACCTATTTTTGGCCCACCCCCACCTATTAAGCAAGGTCCCCTTATCCTCAGATATTTAGCAGAGTCCCGAAAGATAGGTCTCATAAGTTCAGCATCCCTCCTCCCCTTGGGACTACAGTGTCTGCTGGTCAATCTGTGAGTTCTGCCTGACAAAATGTAGGCACTTAAAGTACAATTATTAATGACTGAGTCTTGATTTCTTGTCTCAGTTCAGTCCCTGAATAAAATAACCTAGGATATCTGACCTGAATTCTCTAGAAGGGATTACTTGCAATTCCTAAAGGAACATTAGATTCATTTAATAACACCCTAGTGTTTATAAAAGTATGCTAATCTGCCACCTGTGTGAGAATTACCTGAGCACTTTCTTGAAAATGGACTCCTAGTTCTACCCTAAATCTGAATGGGGCTCCAGAACTTTCAATTTTAGCAAGCTTCCTGGTGATTTTGACGCACATTAATGTCTAAAATGTTACTGGTGTGTATATATTTGCTATGATCTTAATCCTTAAATTGAAAACATAGTAATTAGAAGAACATAAAGGTGAATTCAGTAGAGAGAAGCATTAAAATGCAAAGGATGAGAAAATTTAAAAAGACCTTTAGATTTATTGCATAATTAAAATTGAAAGTATTTACACTATAAATTTAACAGTGGTTATCTCTTGTGAGTTATTGGGTGATTTTTTTTTGTACTCAACTACATTTTTCTTAAAGAATATGGATTGCTTGTGCTAAAAAGAAATAAAAGCCAATAATAGATCCAGATCCAAAGAACTCTTCAGTGAACATATAAATGCACGGAAGGCACTTAAAAATTCTCATGTCAGAACTTAGATATGAAGATTTCATGTTACATTTGGATACAGTACTCATACTCTGGTGTAATTGTCCCTCCTATTTGAGTGGGCAAAATCACTAGGTCTTACTTCTAATCAATAGAATATAGCAAAAGTGATGTGATGTCACTTTTGTTATTGTGTTACAGAGCATTTCGATTTCTATCTTGCTAAGAGACTCCCTCCTCATTCCCCCTGTTGGCTTTGATTAGACAAGATGCCATGTTGGAAAGGCCCATAGGGCAAAGAACTGAGAGTATCTATCAACCAATAGCCAGTAAGAAACTGAGATGCTCAGTCCAATAGCCCATTAGGAAGTGAATCCTGCCGACAACTTAAGTGAGTTTGGAAGCAGATCCTCCCGCACTCACGTCTTCAGCTAAGACCCTAGCTCTGGCCTACATATTGACTGTTGCTTTGTAAAGACCATGAGACAGAAGACAAGAGTAGTCACACCCAGACTTCTGACTTGCAAAATCTTTGGGATAATTAATGTGTATGGTTTTTAAGATGCTAAATTTAGGGGTTATTATTACAAAGCAATAGATAACTAATATGTATCTCTTAAGGGTATTGATGCTTTTTTCCTTAGCTTCTTTTAAATTATTTTTTCAGTTACAGTTGACATTCGATATTATATTAGTTTCAGATGTACAGCTTAGTGGTTAGACATTTATATACTTTATTCAGTGATTCCCCCTGATTAGTCCAGTACACCCCTGGCCCTATACAAAATGGTTGCAACATTATTGACTGTATTCTTTATGTTGTACTTTATATCCCTATGACTATTTTATAACTACTAATTTGTGTTTTTTAATCCCTTCAACTTTTTCACCCAGCTCCCCAACCCCTTCCCCTTTGGCAACCATCAGTTTCTTCTCTGTATCTATCTATGTTTTGTTTATTTATTTTCTTCTTTAGATTCCATATATAAGTGAGATCATACGGTATTTGTCTTTGTCTGACTTGTTTCACTTAGCATAGCACCCTCTATGTCCATCCATGTTGTCGGAAATGGCAAGACTTCATTCTTTTTTTATAGCCAAGTAACATTCCATTGTGTATGTGCACTACAATTTCTTTATCCAGTCGTCTATTGATGGGTACTTGGGGCAGTTCCATACCTTGGCTATTATAAATAATGCTGCAATGAACATAGGGATGCATATAACTTTCTGAATTAGTGTTTTGGATTATTTTTTGGATAAATACCCAGAAGTGGAATTGCTGGGTCAAAATTTCTATTTTTAATTTTTTGAGGAACCCCGAGATTGTTTTCCATAGTGGTTGCACCAATTTGCAATCCTTCCAACAGTGTACAAGGGTTCCCTTTTCTCCACATCCTCGCCAGCACTTGTTTGTTGACTTATTGATGATAGCCATCCTGATAGATGTGAGGTGGTATCTCCTTGTGGTATTAATTTATTTGGTGATAAGCGATGTTGAGCATTTTTCATATGTCTATTGGCCATCTGTATGTCCTAATTGAAAAAAATGTCTATTCAATACCTCTGCCCATTGTTTAATTGGATTGTTTGTTATTTTTTTGGTGTTGAGTTATACGAGTTCTTTATAAATTGTGGATATTAACCCCTTATTTGATGTATCATTGGCAAATATCTTCTCCCATTCAGTAGGCTGTCTTTTTGTTTTGTTGATGGTTTGCTTTGTTGAGAAAAAAACTTTTTAGTTTGATATAGTCCCACTTATTTATTTTTTTCTTTATTTTCCCTTGCCAGAGGAGATACATCAGAAAAATGTCACTCTTATAAGAATAAAGACAGTGAGTTTACTGCCTGTGTTTTCTTCTAAGAGTTTTATGGTTTCAGGTCTTACATTTAAGTCTTAAATCCATTTTGAGTTTATTCTTGTACATGGTGTAAGAAGGTGGTCCAGTTTCACTTTTTTTTTTTTGCATGTATCTGTCTAGTTTTCTAAACACTGTTTATTGAATAGACTGTCTTTATCCCACTGTATGTTCTTGCCCTTTTTGTCATAGATTAAATGACCAAATAAATGGATTTATTTCTGGGCTCTCTGTTCTGTTCCATTAATCTATGTGTGTTTTTATGCCAGGATCATGCTGTTTTGATTACTATAAACTTGTAGTGTAGTTTAATATCAGGCAACGGGATACCTCCAATTTTGTTCTTTCTCAAGATTGCTGTGGCTATTCGGGGTCTTTTGTGGTTCCAGATTTATATGGAAACATATAAATTTTAAGATTATTTGTTCTAGTTCTGTGAAAAATGCCATTGGTATTTTGATAGCAATCACATTGAATCTATATATTGCTTTGCGTAATACAGACATTTTAACTATATTAACTCTTCCTATCTGTGAGCACAATATATGCTTTCATGTGTTTGTATCTTTTTAAATTTCTTCATTCAGTGTCTTATGGTTTTCTGAGTACAGGTCTTTTACCTCTTTGGTTAAATATATTTCTAGGTATTTTTTTCATGCAATTGTAAATAGGATTGTTTTCTTAATTTCTTTTTCTGATAAATCATTATTGATGTATAAAAAAGGAACTGATTTCTGAATATTAATTTTGTACCCTGCTACTTTACTGAATTCATTTATCAGTTCTAATAGTTTTTCAGTGGAATCTTTCAGGTTCTCTCTATATAGTATCATGTCATCTGCAAATAATGAGTTTTACTTCTTCATTTCCAATTTGGATATTTCTTTTTCTTGTCTGATTGCTGTGGGTTGGACTTCCAATATTATGTTGAATAAAAGTGGTGAAAGTCAGCATCCTTTTCCTGTTCCTGATCTTAAAGAGAATGCTTTTCACTTTACCCTGTTCAGTATGAGGTTAGCTGTGGGTTTGTTGTATATGGCCTTTATTAAGTTGAGGTATTCTCCCTCTATTCCTACTTTGCTAAAAGTTTTTATCATAAATAGATGCTGGATTTTGTCAAAGGCTTCTTGTGCATCTATTGATATGATCATATGAATTTTACCTTTCATTTTTTTATGTGGTGTATCATAATAATTGATTTGAGGATATTGAACCAAATTTGTATCCCAGGAATAAATCCCACTTGACCATGGTGTATAATCTTTTTAGTGCATCAGTGGGTGGGATTGACTCCAAGGCTAACTGACTGTGAGAATTTGCTGTGCTACTATGTGGGGGCTGACCCCTCAGAGGAGGATTCACCCCCATGGACTCTTGTGCCTGTTGAGACCCCCTGCTTTGGGTGTGATGCTTGTGGTTCTAACCAGGTAGTGCTCTGGTGTGATCTGAAGTTGACTTCTGGGTGTGTGTTTTCTGGTGTCTCTTGGGAGGGGCTCTTGTGCAGGCCAATTTCAGCCTTGCCTGTTACCAGCCCATGGCTACCTGGTAGGAGCCACAAAGCTATATGTGGTTGGATGCTGCCTGTGCTGGACCTGGAGGCATGTGAGGGTAGCCTCGCTGTGAACCAATGCTAGCTGCCACCAGTAGTGGCCCTGAGGAAGCTTAGCAAAAGGCTGAGGGCCCCCTATACTTATTGCCACCCACCAGCTGCCTGTAAGGTCCAGCTGTTGAAAGAGCCTGCTTAGATGTGTGAGCCGGGCTGTTTGACCCAGTGTTAAGAGTGTCCTCGGTGATGCAGCACTAGCTGAGTGGGGTGGAGTCCCAGAAAGTCACGAAATGTAGCAAGTGGTTTTTAGAAAGTTTATACAGATTCAATTCTTATGCCAGTGTCCATTCTGTGACCACTTTGCACAGTGCCCCGAGAACACCGCAGCCAGCCACCTCTTGCCTCCAGGCAGTGCCTGGCCTGTGACCACTTCTCAAAATGTCCGTAGAACACCACAGCCAGCCACTGCTTGCCTCAAGTTCACAAATTTCCTAGAGCTGCCCAGGAGTGACTGCAGTACATGTTTTGGGTTACTATATACCACAAAAATCTCTCCAGGTCATCATGGGCTGTCTGCTGCTGCAAAAGGCCTCCTTGGCTTGTGGGGTTGGACCAACCACCCAGGTGCCCAGAGTGCCCCTAGCAATGCAGCTCTAGGTGGGCAGCATGGGGTTCAGGGAGCTAAGGGGTGTGGTCGGTGGTTTCTACAAAGTCAATACAATCTTGGCTCCTGCACCTGTGCTGGGCCGGACCACCCTCCTAAAATGCCCCCAAAACAACACAGCCAGCCACCGCCCATCTCAGACCCACAGGTTCCCCAGAGCTGCCCAAGAGACACTGCTGCACAGGTCTTGGGTTACCGCCCACCAGCAAAGGTTTCCCAGATCACTGCAGGCCATCCATCTGCTGCAAAAAGGCATCCACAGCCTGTGGGGCAGGGCCAGTATTCCTGCATGTCCCCTGCGATGTAGCACCAACTGTGCATGGGGTGGGGGGACCCCAGGGCATCATCAAGTTTGTGCACATGTGTGGATTTTACCAGACCAATGCATTTCCAGATTTGGCCCTTAAGGGGAGAGCACTGAAAAGATGGTGCCCTCATGTAGGACACACATGTGTCATGCTCCACACGAGGACAACAATGGTTCCTGTCCCTTCAAGTTCCACTCCAAAGCTACACAACTTGGTCCTCCCCAGAATGTCTCTGGGCCTCTTGAGCTGCTACCCCTCCATCAGAAACCAGGCAAGTGCCCACACATGAACGAGTCCATGTGCCAACTCTACAAAAGGGCATTTGAGTTTCCAGCCTCCCTTTGTCCCACTTGAAAGGGCAGACAGAGTCCTCACTGAAATCACTGCCAGATGCCATGGGAAACAGTCTTCCTGTAACAGGACCCCTGGACTGGGGTGCCCAGCATGGGGATGGCTATCATCAATAAATCAACAAACAACAAGTGCTGACGAGGATGTGGAGAAAAGGGAACCCTCGTGCACTGTTGGTGGGATTGAGGACTGGTGCATCCACTATGGAAAACAGTACGGAGTTATCTCAAAGAAACTGAAAATAGAACTACCTTATGACCCAGCAATTCCATGCTTAGGTATCTATCTAGAGAAATCTAAAACTCTAATTCTAAAAAAATCTATGCACCCCTATGTTTATTGCAGCTCTATACACAATAGCCAAGACATGGAAACAACCGAAATGCCCATCGGTCAATGACTTGATTAAGAAACTCTGGTACACTTATACAATGGAGTACTATTCAGCCAGAAAGAAGAATGAAATCTTACCATTTACAACAACATGGATGGACCTAGAGAACATTATGCTAAGTGAAATAAGTCAGACAGAGAAAGGTAAATACCATATGATCTCACTTATATGTGGAATCTAAAGAAAATAATAAATGAATGAACTAATCAGAAACAGTCTCAGAGACATAGAGGGAAAACAGGGTTGCTAGATGGGAGGCGGGTGGGGATGAGTGGGAAGGTGAGGGGATTAGAAAGCACAGTCAGTAACCACAAGATTGCCACAGGCATACGAAAGTCAATTTGGGGAATGTAACCAACAATGTTATAAAGATTTTGTAGGGTATCCTATGGACACTTGTCTCATTAGTGAGACCACCTCAGGGATGATGTAGATGCCTCATCACTGCACTGTACACCTGCAGCTGAAGCTGGACAATAATGAATGTCAATTATAATTTTATATTTATATAGTTACAAGAAGCGGAGTACAGCATTAGGAATAGAGCCAGTGGAAATGTAATGGTTGTATGCGATGTCAGAGGGGTAGTAGATGGGGGGAGCAGAGTTATCACTGTGGGAGGGATATAAATGATAAATGTCTAACTATTACATTCTTTTGTACACCTGAAACTAATAAAAATAAATAAAATAAAAGTAAATGGTTCTGGGGAAATTGGAAAGCCATGTGCAAAAGAATGAAACTTGAGGGGATCCCGTCAGGATGTCACAGTAGTTGAAAGCTGTGCTTACCTTCTGTCACGACCACGTCCAAATTACAGCTAAAGTACAAAACAACCATCATTGAGAATCACCTAAAATCTTGCAGAACTGAAGCCCTACAACTAAGATGCAGAAGACGCCACCTCAAGACTGGTAGGATTGGCAGAGTCATGGAATGGGCTGGTCCCACACCTGCATGTGACCATTAAAGACCAGGAGGGATATTTTGGCTGTGGAGGTCCTCTCACCCCCCAGAGGAGTGAGAGGTCTCAGCCCCACCCCAGTCCAGGGTTACAGTGCCAGTGAGAGAAGTCCTCATAATTTCTGGCTGTGAAAACAAGCAGAGATTGTGACTGAGTGAGATGGAGACCAGCTGCACTCCCAGGTTCTCTTAAAGGGACTGCACGTGGACTTACCCACCAATGGACTCACTTGCTCTGAGCTCCAGCACTGGGGCAACAGCTGGAAAGGCGGTAGGGACATATGGTGGGAAGCTGAGCTGTTGTCTTGGGGCGGGGGCTGGAGAGGCAGCTTTCTCCTGGACAGAGGAGCTGGCAGAGGCCATTTTTCTTTGTTGAGCCCTCCCTATATCTGGTGTGCAGATGGAGTTGGCCGACATATCTGAGTCTCCAGCATTCATTTGCCACACACTGGCAGTTTGACACCCTACCCTGAGAAACTTTCAGACACACCCAAGCCACTTCCAGTGGCTTTTTCATACTAACCACCTGCCTTGGCTCAAGCTCCAGACTTTCTTAGTGTCTCTCAAAGTCTTGCAAACCCAGACAAGTAGCATCTGGCTTGAGCATGTTCTGTACCTCTGGCTGAGCAGCCCTAAATCTGGCACTAGTGGCAACCGGCCTTGGTTTGTGGCTTGACCTCTCAAGGCACCTCCAAGCACAGCATGGGTGGCAGCCATCTGCGGATTTCTTTGTGGCTCCTGTCAGTTGGCCCTAGGTCGGGCATAGGCTGTATCTGAACTTGACCTACAGCGGATCCCTTCCAAGGTGGTCCTGGGGCTGGCACCCCCAGTGGCCAGCTTTGAAATGCACTGGAGCATCACCCAGCCACCACCAAAAATGACACACCCAAGGGGAGGATTAGATAGGCACCAGAGTCCTGCTGAGGCAGATCGTGCTCTGTAGAGTCAGCCCCTGAACAACAACTATTCCACTCTAATCAAGGCCAGTCCTCACAACCAGTGAGCCCTAGGGTCAATCCCTCCCACTGATGTACAAATATCAATCTATGCTCAATTACAATAGGAGGACACACACAACCTACACAAAGGACACACCTGGAGCACCCAGCTCAAGTGAAAAGGAAGACTGCACCACTGAGCCCCACAGCACCCTTACTACATAAAACCACTCTACTAAGACCAGAAGATATAGCAGCCCTATTTTTGACAGCTTCAATACAATGTGCCTTGGAGAAGGCCTGTTGGGAGTTAGGTAATTAGCTGTTCTATTTGCTTGCATTCAGGATCCAGTTCTTGCCACAAGTTTGGGAAGTTCTCGTCAACTATTTGTTTGAATATACTCTCCGTTCCCTTCTCTCTTTCTTCTCCTTCTGTTATGCTCTTTATTCTTATATTGCTGTTTCTGATGGAGTCAGAATGTTCTTGTAGAGTTCTTTCATTTCTTTTAAGTCTCAAGTATCTCTCTTCTTCCATCTGTGTCATTTCCAGATTTCTGTATTCGATGTCACTGATTCTTTCCTCCATCTGGTCAGCTCTATTACCTATTCTGGCTATTTCATTCTTCATTTCTTCTATTGAGTTTTTAAACTCCAGAAATTCTATTTGGTTCTTTTTTTAAAATTTCAATATCTTTGGTAAAATGTTCATTTTGTTCTTTGATTATGTTTCTGAGTTCTTTAAACTGCTTGTCTGTGTTTTCTTGCATCTTGTTGAGTTTTTTCAGAACTGCAATCTTGAATTCTCTGTCATTGAAGTCACATATTTCCATGTCTCTAAGTTCATTTTCTGGAGACTTCATTTTCTTTCTGAGCTGCCTTGTTACCTTGTTATTCATGACAATTAATTATTTTTTCTCTTCCTAGGCATCTACAGGAGTGAGTTCTGCAACAGGTTGATAAGAAATGGTCTTTCTTTTGCTTTCCAGTAGGTGTTGGTAGAATGTTTTATTTTCTGTCCAACTGCAGCCTTTTATTTTCTCTCTTGCTGCAGTGTTATATTTTCTCTGCACTGTTCTGGCTTCTCACACAATGGGGGGTGTTCCCTGGAAGTTGGGACCTGTGAGCAGGTCACCTGTGTCTTAATGCACTGCCTCCTTTGGGAGATATGGAGACCTTCTGAAGTTCCAAAGCTCTTCCTGCACCAGTTTCAAGGCCTGTGTGTTTCAGCAACTCTGTTTATCCCTGCAGGGATCTGACCATATAGGTGGGGGCATGGGTGGGGTGGATTGTGATAGGTGGCTCTGAGCAATGGTGGCGACCACCAGCACAGCCAATCCTGCACCCCAAGGCTCCTTTCCCTTCACTGGAACTAGCTGGGCCATGAGTCCTTGGCTGCAAACCACAGTTCTCAAACCTGTAAATACAGTGGTACCTCAGTTTTCGAAAGTAATCTGTTCTGAAAGTCTGTTCATTTTCTGAAACATTCGAAAACCGAGGCACGGTTTCTCCATAGAAGGTAATGCAAAATGGATTAATCTGTTCCAGACCTTTAAAATCAACCCCTAAAACTGCAAATTCAGCATGAATTTTACTATCTAACGGTACCATAGATCCATAAAATTTACAGCATTCGTAAACCGAAATATTCACCAATGGAGACTTTCAAAAACCGAAGTACTACTGTATTCTATTTTTTTATCTGACATTGTTACCGTTCTGCTTTTAGCACTGGGAAGGTGGGTTTGGGGTGAGCTCTGGGAGGGTGGGAAAGGGTTGGCTAGGCTCCGTGTCTATGCTGTTCATCCTCTGCCTGGCAATGAGGACTTAAACCACCATTTTCATCCTTCTTCCCTCAATCTGCTTTGAGGTCTCTGCCGTAAGCGTTGGGTTCTGCTGTGTTATATGCTGATCCCTCAGGTGGGACTGTGGGCCATAAGGGAAGCACTAGCAGTCTGAATTGTTCCCTCTCCTGCAACTGTTGTAGCTCTGGAATGCAGGGAGCTCCAAGCTGTGGTCTCTGGCCCTCGTGCAGCCCTCATCTCCACACTTCCCCTTTCCTTCCTCCCCCACTCACCCAATTTGCCCACCTTCAGATGATTTCAATTGTGTGCATTTTAGTCTTGCCTGTCTGCTGTGCAGGGAGTCTGTAATGCAGGGTCTCTGGTTCTGCTCCCCGCACAAGAACTCAGGATATGGTGAAGCCAAAAAGGAACACCAATGGAGCCATAGATAGGGGAGTTCATACCACTATATTCTCGATGGTGGCTGGTCGAGACACAAAAGCAAATATCCACCAGTACCCCAACGAGGGGTCTTCCTGCACCCCAGTCTCACTGGTAGCTGGGCAAAACACAGGAAGTAGGATCAACACGATCCGCAATCCACAATCTGCTTGGTAACTGCACTTGCTAGCCGCAATCCGCCTCTGCAATCTGCCATCTGCTTCTCTGCCAACCAACCAACCAACCAACCAACCCCCTTGCCAGCATAGCCACAGAGTTATATTAGTGGCTAATGGCTAACTGTAACAGCTGATGGCCACCCAGCCACAGCAGATGGCCATCTGATTACAGCTGATGGCCATCTAGTAACCGAGCCAGCACCTTTCCACATGAGGCTGAGTCTGGAAACTGCTCTCTGGGACTCTGTCCCCACACTCCACCCTTCCAGGGTCTCGCCACACAATCTATGCGACAAGCATCTTCTGCGAAGGGCCCTACATCAGGAACACAGCTCATGAGAAAAAGTTTCAGTTCAAGTAATGTCCCAGGGGGTGTCCCTCGATGTCTACCTACTTTCTGGGCACAGCCAGGGTTCTCAGGGCACCGCGCTGGAACAATAGTGGCTCACAGACAACATGCTTACATATTATCGATGGCGACCAGACAAGACACAGGAAGCAAATATGTGCCAGTTCTATTACATGGTGGTACGTTCCCAGGCGGACAGTCAGACAATCCATCAAATCATGAATTGAAGGCATTGCAGCATGCAAAGGTGGTGTCACCTTATTTAACTCCCTATAGTCCACAGTCATTCGCCAGGTCCCATCTGGTTTCTTGACAGGCCATAATGGGGAGTTAAAGGGACTGTGCATTGGCCTCACAATATGTGCCTTCTCCAATTCCAAAATTGTATGACTAATCTCCTCCTGTCCTCCTGGCAGTTGGTACTTACTGTCACACTGTAACCACATGCCAGGCCTGCAGCAACACTTGAGGAGGGTGGTGAGCATACTCACATGTCATCACTTTCACCACTCAGATCTGGAGATGGAACTCTCCAAACGACATCTGTAAACTGAGGCCATGTAGCACGTCCACCCCTAGAATATATTCAGGAATGGGGGAAACATACACCGTGTAGGTATGGGGTGGGGGGGAGCCTTCCTATACCCAGTAGTAAGGAAATAGCTTTTACCATCATAGTCTTTCCCCCATAGCCATTAATGCAGATTGCTGGTCCAGGGAATAGTTCTGGGTTTCCACAAATAAGACTGCAGTCTGCACCAGTGTCAAATAGGGCCAAAACCCTCTGCACATTAGAAGGGGACAAATGTATGGACAGTTCCACGTGGGGCCTCCAGTCCCTGCTCATCCCCTCTGACTGGGTACCTTGCCCCCCCCAATCAAACTGGAAGGAGTTGGCCTCAAGTGGCTGCATGAAGTTCCGGAGGGACACGGGTAGCACTTTCCCAGACTTCCCCTTTCGGCTTCGCTGGAATTGCTGTTCCGGATGCAACTGTTTCCAAAGTTCCAACAAGAGTGCATTGGATTGTCAGTCTATTTTTTCCTGATCAACCCCTGCTGCCACAAGATCATGTCACATCTGTGTGTGTGTGTTCCGTTCTGAGGCCTATGACCTCGCCCCCTTACTTTTGACTTGGTCTTCCAGGCCTTGACTTCTTGGACCTCCTGTCTTAACTTCCCTTGCCTCCAGCTTTCAACATCCCCCAGGGTGGCCATGGCGGTGGTAACTTCATGGATCCACTGCCCCACATAGGGTGTAAGAATGGCAACCAAGGATCCAAAAGCACTTGAAGGGGCAATATCCAAAAACAGATCTCTCATGCTGGTCATAAAAAGCTCGTCATCCAGCCCCCGCATAGTAGGGTTGAACACAGCATGTCTCATATCCATTTCACAAATGATTTGAGTAAGTTCAGTATATGACTGCCATTTACTCACAGTGTCTGGTAGCTCGCCAGCCTGTCCCCACACTGTGCGTACCGCAGCAGTGAGCCACTCCATTAGAGTGTGATTGCCCTGGTCTTGGGCCAACCTATAGCAGTTCTGTAACCTTTGTCACAAGGACGGATACACTACCACGGAGGTTAGCTTTTCCATTTTGCCTGGGGAGCAGAGAATGCTGTCTGCCCCTTCATCCCATAAATGTAGCAGCCAAGCTAAGATCAGCTCTCCAGGGCGCTGTCTGTACCACCTCCCCAGTTCCTACAACTCAGTGGGAGTGTAAGGGGTGTAGGTTGTGAACTCAGGCACAGCTGGGTTGCCGGCAGCAATGCCCCAGGGACCAAAGGTTGCTCATGCTTTACCTTTTGCTTCACAATGGGCCAGGTGTGGGGGTTGGGAGCTACATTGTCTCCACTCCCTTCCTCTGCTTCTGCCTCAGAGTCTCCACCGTGAGGCTCCTTCTCTGACAGGCAGACCCGAGCTTCCAGCGCCTCCTATCTGGGCTGCTGGTCCCTCACCTGGGCTATTTCATGAAGCAGATCGTCCGTGTTATGATGCAATGCAGCAAGGAGCATCCAGCCCACACGGCCAGCTGCACCCTTCGCCTCCTCTGGCAGCCGCTCAGCCAGAACCTGCAGGGTCCTCTCCATGCAGGCCAGAGAGCCATCCATATCCTCCCACCCCTCCTCGGGGGTCCAACTTCTGAGAACAGTGGCTACCAGGTACCATGAACTGTGCGGGGGCCACCTGTCCTCCTGCCCAGAGTCTGACACCATTCCTATGTAGCCAGTATCCTGCTCACTGAGCCAGGCATCCAATTGGGTGGAGGCCTTGGTGTAAGATGTCCACAACTCTTGGAGCCTACTGCAGTAGCAGATTACCAAAAGGAAGGCAACACCTGCTATGGCCCATGGGGCTGAGTGCCATCCGGAGGCTCAAAAGGACCACCAATTCACCGGGTGTCACGTTTCTCCCAAGCAGATTGCATTTCCTGCTCCCGGTGCCACTGCTCACAGGCTTCCTGAGACTGAGTGTTCATACGCACAAACTGCTGCACCATCCTTCAGAGAGTTCTGGCTGGCACCAAACACTGCTTGGAAAACTAAGCTTTCATACATATAAACTGCTCCATTACCCCTTTGGAAATTCTGGCCAGCCCTATACCCTGCTCGCTGTGCCATGTGTCATGCAGGGTCTCTGGTGCTACTCCCCGCACAAGAATGCAGGATATGGTGAAGCCAAAAAGGAACACCAACAGAGCCAAAGATAGAGAAGTTCATACCACTACATTCTCAATGGTGGCTGGGTTGGAGATACAGGAAGCAGGCTCCACAATCTGCTGTCTGCTTCTCTGCCAACCAACCAACCAACCAACCAACCAACCAACCAACCCCCTTGCCAGGGTAGCCATGGCAGTTATATTAGTGGCTAATGGCTAACCGGTAACAGCTGATGGCCACCCTGCCACATGGCTGGCCAGCTGATTATAGCTGATGGCCTTCTAATAACTGAGCCAGCACCTTTCCATGTGAGGCTGAGAGCCTGGAAACTGCTCTCTGGGACTCTGTCCCCAGAGTCTTTTGTGGAATTATAGCTGTTCAATTTGTTGTAAATTCCAGGGGAGGTTTCAAGAGGCTCACATCATGCCACCATTTCTTTGACATACTCTTCTAGGTCCATCCTTTTATCCAACCAGTAATTAGTTTAAGAGATTTTTTAAATGTATAATTGACATGCAATTAACTGTATATATTTAAATTGTACAACTGGTTTGCACCCATGATATTATAACCACTATAAAGATAATGAACCTTTATTCGCTAACAGTCTCCATATTCCTCATTCCCCTTTTTAATTGCTCTCCAAATTCCTCCCACACCCCCTTCACCAATGGCAGACAACTACTGATTTGCTTTTTTTATTTTTTTGCTATAAATCAGTTTGCATGTTCTAGGGTTTTATAAATGAAAGAAGATGGTTCATAATTTTTTCTTCCAGATTCTTTGATTCTGCATAATTATTTTGACATTCATTCATGTCGTTAAGTGTATTCAATACTTTGTTCTTTTCATTCCTCAGTAGTACTCCACAATTTGTTTTTCCATTCACCAAATGGTAGATGTTTCACTCATTTCCAGTTTGGAGCCATTATGAATAAATTATTCCACAAAATCACATACAAGTCTTTGGGTGGACATATGCTTTCATTTTTGTTAGTTAATTATATAGGTGTGGAATGGATAGATTATATGGTAGATATAAGATTAAGTATTTTTAATAGTTTCAGGTGTACAAAACAATGTAATAGTTAGACATTTACCCCCCTCACAAAGTGATAACCCCCTCCCCCAATCTAGTACCCCTCTGACATCGTATATAGCTGTTGCAATTCCATTGACTCTATTCCCTATGCTGTACTCCACATCCTGTGACTATACATATATTAAATTATAGCTGACATTTTTAAAAACTCCCAAAGTGTTTTTCAAAGTGATTGTATAATTTGACCTTCCCACCCAACCACTAATTACTGAGGTTCTACTATGTTCTAGGCACTCTTCTCGATGCTAGGGATATAGCATTGATCAAAGCACACAAATATGCAAGTCCTCATTTGGAAGAGCTGGTGGAGGTCCCAAGATGATCTCCAGGAAGCAATCTCTGAGATCAAATACAGTATGCTGGATGTTTATTATAGAGTTCCATAGGGATGAGCACCTATAGAATGGAGGAGGGACAAGTGGGATTGGGCCAAGGGAAAAGTCAATCTTTAATGCAGGCCTAGTGACAGCTTTCATCTATCCCATGTGGAAATATGGAGCTAAAATGTCCCACTAGATTTGCCAAGCATGCGGCCTAAATGGCTGGACCTTTATACCCTACCTCCATCAATGAGGAAAACCACAGGAAGGGCATGACTATGGGCAAGACATCTCTGCAGCAGAGTTTATCCCTGAAACCACTGACAGCTGAAGGCTATCTGCTGATATCAATGCCAGTGGGGTGGACAACTACTCTTTCCTTGAAGGAGACATCTAGGCATCATGACTCTGTGTTTATCACAGTCTATCCTTTGTTCTTCTTGGGTCCACTTCTCCACATATGTCCAAGGGTCAAGTTCTCTAGGACCCAGTTGGTCTACATTACTGCAGGAAATTTAGAACATGATAATTACCATCCCATAGTTCTGCAGCTGGTCTTTCAGCCACAACTAATACTCATCTTCATGTTCCACTATCAACTCAAGATTCCCTTCATCTTCAGCTCTTAAGTCTGATAGTTACGAGTGGCATTATCTAGTTCCTTATCCCCGGTTACCTTACCCTTCCCTGGACCGGGCTTCTTCCTTGCCCGTTCACTGTCGAAACTGGCAGGGGTATATCAAAAAGTACTCAGTGGATCACTTAGGAAGGAAACATTTCTTCCTGTCCTCAATGTGTAATAATGTACCCCCTCTCCTGATAATCAGTGTCCATTACCTCTGCCAGAATGGTGTCTCCTCTTTCTGCAGGATGGTTGATGGGTACAAGGAGGACAAAGTACACAAGTGGCATTTGTAGCTTATAATTCAGTAGTCCAGAGTTCTAGGAATCAGGCACCCAAATTTATCCAATCCAGTCAACTGGAATGATGGCAAGTGAGGTCACTCTGGTTTACACCCCTCATTTTCTCAGATCTATGTATTACTTCTTTTGAGGACCAGAATCATACAAAAGTCTTTTACTCATGGTGTATGCTGAGTCCTAGAGGATGACTCACAATGCTACTAAAATATTGCCTCCAAGCAGAACTTCACCTGGGCCTTCAGCAGTCCATTCCAATCCTCTGGGTGGTACAGAATGTCATGTGATAGCTGGATTCCATGTTCATGGGTTCATTTCCATACATTGTTGCTGTAAAGCAGGTTCCTCATCTGATGTTTTCTGGGAATTCCCTGACAGTGGATCAAACACTGTTTGCTCTCAAACAGAGGTGATGGCTTAGGCCCTGCAGGCAAACAATTAGATGGAGTATGTATATATTCCTCTCAAAAGATCTATTGAACTTTTCAGGGTGAAAAGGCCCAATCTATTCAACTAGTCCCCATATTTGGTGCTCAAAATTGGTTTCTGTTGCTGAAAAGTTGGCAATTCAACAGTAGCAAAGTTACATCCACCTAGATATGCCAAGGCTCATATTGCTCCCACCATGGCCACTTTGTACATGTTCCCATCAATATGGATAAACATAGATATAAAAATTTATCAACCCAAGGACTTTGTGTAGACCCCTCCTCCCACCAGTTCTAAGGTTTCCCCCAATGTGAGATGAACTCAGGGCTTCCAATAAAATTCTCCTTTTCCCTGGATTAAAACAAATGTCATATGCTTCCTGATAGGGCTTGCCACCATGAAGTGATTTAAGACATCCCAAAGGAAATAAATATCTCTTATGTCAGGTTAAAAATAGTAATTAGAGGAATCAAGAGGATATTGAGTACTTGCTTTGCTACTTCCTCATTTAGCTTGGATTTCCCTGTCCTCTAATGAGGTGGTACCCAGCAAATCTTAGAAATGACCCCATGTGCCTATGTTAGTGGAGTGCTGCCTTTCTACATATCCCAAAGACGTTTCCCCTGGGAAATACATGTGCATCTTCTTACTCATATTCCAAAGATAATTGCAAATATTTTAAGTCAAACTGGTGAATACTTACAGGCATTTCAGATTGGTGAGATATTCTGGGACCACAAAGTTTTGTGGTGCCCTGGTCTGACTTCAGCCTTGACCTTCTATGTTGATGGCAAGCATCTCATCCCAAATGTATTTGCATTAGAAGTAGGCATTTTCCAGGAATCCTCACCAAAGCTGAAACCTCCAAGAACTGTTCCAATCAATGAAACTTATCTTTTACTTCCTTATATCTTTCTCTAATTCATGTATATGCCTTTCTTTCTCTCTAACAACATAATGAGCTTATGAAGAGATTGACAGGGATCTTTCATATCAATTTTCCACATGTTGATTGTAGTGGTTATATGTGTAATGCATTTATCCAAATTTATTGAATTACACATGTAAAATACATGCATTATATTGAACATAAATTATAGCTGAGTAAAACTGATTTTTAAAAGACTTTGTATCCTTTCCAGAATCTGGAGGTGTGTTCTGGTCATATGTAGAATTGACATGTATTTTTGATTGAAATATTCTGTTAAGCTGTACAATTGTTTTTTTTTTACTTTTGTTTTGTTTTTGCCATAGCCAAGAATATGCTTAGGACCTCCAGACTTATGTGTACAGCAACATGGTCCCACCCAGATTTTTCATAGGCTCCACAAACAACATGACCAAAAAACTGTCAATTTCCTGACATTGATCCAACCTAGTTCTCCACTCACTTCCCAATCTAATAAAACTAACCTAACCCAGCAGCAAATATCCACTTTCCAAGAGACACTCTTGATTCCTTTTTATTTCTCACCACAAACATGAACTTCATCAACAAGTTCAGTACTTCCAGTGCACATCTCATTTCAGACTGATTCTCATCACTTCCACTGCTAAGAGCCTGGCCCATGCCATTGTACCTTTCCACATGCATGTCTGTGGTAGACTCCTAACTCTCCTAACTCGTTTCCTTGCTCCTACTGTTGCTCTATTTTAGTCTGTTCACCAAAGAACTCATTTACAGTGAGTGTTAATCAAGTAGATGACAATAATATCCCTTTCTTTCTTAAAGAACTCTAATGGCTCCATCATAAGAACATAACCCAGAGTCCTTACCATGGCCCACGCCTTTTGTGACATGGTCCCTCCTACCACTCTAACCTCATTTCCTAACACTGTGCTCCCAATGCACATTGGCATCCAAGCTGTTTCCGAAACATGTCAAGCTTGCTCACACCTTAGGGACTTTATTCTTGCTGCCAAGAGGGCTCAGCTTCTATATCTTCCCACTGCTGACTACTTCAGAAACCTGTCCCTTCCCTCCCCGCTCTATTCATTCTCTATCACATTTCCCCATATTATTTTCTTAATAATACTTAATTCTTGAGTGTATCAACTCCTCTAGAATGTCAGATCTGTGAGAACCAGGAACATGTCTGTCAGTTTCTTTGCTTTATCTCCAGTCCTTATCACAGCATCTCTCATATCATTGATAACTATTAAGTATTTGTTGAATGAATGAATGAATGACATGGATTAAACATCTGCATTCTAAGTTGTGATGAGCCAGGCAGAGTCTAGGGCAAGGGATTTGAGAGGATGGCAGAGTGAGCTCAGGTGTCTCTGAAGCAGCAGTTCTGTTTGAAACCATGTAAATTATGAGTGGAAAATTGGGTAGAAAGGACATGACAATTGAGGAAGTGTTTCTAGCTGCCTTTGGTGTAAAAGTGCAACACATATTCCACACCAGTTCTCCTTTTTCATTAAGAGAATCCCAAATTTATTTGGGACAGTAAAGTTCCCAATAAAAGACCACATTTGTAGCTTCCTTTGAAACTAAGTGTGGCCACATGACCAACTTCTGCCCAATTTGGTGACTGGTAGTTCCAGGAAGGCAGCTAAAAGGGAGCTGAATTTCTCAGACCGAGGTTATTTCTCACACCATCTCTTGTGAACTGAATTGTGTCCCGCCCAAATTCACATGTTGAAGCTCTAACCCCCAACACCTTAAATGTGACTGTTTGAAGATAGGGCCTTTATAGAGCTGATTAAATTAAAATGAGCCCTTTAGGGTGGGCCCTAATCCCATCTGATTGGTATCCTTATAAGAGTAGTTTAGGACACACAGAGAGATACCAAGGGTGCATATGCACAGAGACAATCATGTGACAAAGCAGCAAGAGGGCGGCCATCTTCAAGCCAAGGAGAGAGGCCTCAGAAGAAATTAAATCTGCAGACACCTAGATCTGGGACATCCAGCCTACGGAACTGTGAGAAATAAATGTTATTTAAGCCACTGAATGTGTGCTATCTTGTTATGGCAGTTCCAGGAGACTAAAACACCATTAGAGAAGTCTTTCAATTTTGGCAGCTTATTGGAACCAACTAAGGAATAAGATATTGATGACTGGACCTACACCTAGAGATTCTGATTCAATTGGTTGAGTCTGACCATTGGAAGGAATTCTAATGCATATCCAGAATTGAAAACCATGCGTCTAAGAGAATAGTTTTCTGAATCGTATTGAGCTAGCTGGGAGTGATGAATCTAGCATCACTTAGAAGGTATTTTCTCTCCCATCTTCCTCCTTCCACTGTTTTCCCCCCATCCCACATCTTAATTTTTCTGCCCTAACCAGTTCCCCACAGATGGACCCAGAGATTCCCCCACTTCTTAGTCTTGTTCCAGATTCAAGTTTAATCCTAATTTGAGGCACCTTAAGTAGCTTCAAGCCCACTTCTGCCTTCCCAGCTAAGAAAAATGAGTCTCAAGAAGCCTTACGTTCTTTCTGTTAGCCTGAACCAGGGCAACTCTCTAGAGCTACATCTGGCCATTTAATACAATTAGAAAATGGGCAAAAGACATGAAAAGATTAATTTAATGATGGCAAATAGCACATGAAAAGATATTCAACATATTTAGTCATCACAGAAATGCAAATTAAAGGCAGAATGAAATATTGAAGATACCTACCGTGTTTCCCCGAAAATAAGACCTAGCCAGACAATCAACCTTAATGCATCTTTTGGAGCAAAAATTAATAAAACACACAGTCTTATTTTACTATAATATTTAAGACCGGGTCTTAATATAATACCGGGTCTTATATTAATTTTTACTCCAAAAGACGCATTAGAGCTGATCGTCTGGCTAGGTCTTTTCAGGGAAACACAGTATCACAATGGCTAAAAAATATGGACAATACCAAATGCAGGCATAATGTGAGCCACTCTTACATTATTAATGAGAATGGAAAAGGGGATAGGCACTCTGAAAAACAATTTGGTATTTTCTTTAAAAAATAAACATGCAGTCACCATATGATGCAGCAATTGCACAGAGAAATGAAAATTTGTGTTCATGCAAAATCCTGTATATGAATGTTCATAAGTTTTATTCATAATAGTTTAAAAGTGAAAACAGCCCAAATGTTCCTTTAACAGATGAGTGTTTAAACAAACTGGTACATCCACACCATGGAATACTACTCAGCAATAAGAAGGAACAGGCTATCGATACACTTAACGACTTGGATGGCTCTCAGGGGAGTTATGCTAAGGGAAAGAAATCCATTCCAAATGGTTGTACACTATAGGATTCCATTTATATGACATTTTTGAAATTATAAGAGTGTTTGAAAGAGGTTAGGGATGTGTGGCAACGGAGAGGTATGTGTGTTATAAAGGGTAGCATGAAGGAAACTTGCGGTGATGGAAGTTTGTATTTTGTTTGTGGTGATGGTTACAGAATCTACATAGCTGATAAAAGTGCATCACTCTAACACACAAATTAGTGCATGTGGAACTGGTGAAATCTCAGCAAGCTCTGTGGAATATACAAAAGTCCATTTCCTGGTCTGATATTGCGTTGTTGTAATTCAAGACTTTATCATTGGGAGAATATGAGTGGAGAATACACATGACCTCTCTGCACAATTTTTGTAACTTTTGGTAAATCAATAATTATTTCAAAATTAAAAAGTGAAAAAAACAACACAGGACTTGTGGGGAAAATAGGGTTAGGTACACAACACTCAAAATCTTTGTCAGTGATACATTAAAAATAAGGTAAGAACCTACTAAAAATGTTAGCATGGTTTTAGACCAGTCAAATTATTAAGAAATCCATGAATACTACAATACATATGGCGCTCCACTTGCTAAAGATGTTAAGTTTGTTTACAAAAGTGAGTGTCACAGCTTGTGAGTTATTGTGAAGTGGTAGAAAGAAGGTTATCAGGATACAGGGACCAAAGCTCGGATTGTAAGGTAGTCCAGGAATGGAGTCCCTACCCCATCATTTTCAAGCACTGTGGACGCCTGATCTAGAGATGGCCATGGATGAAGGGGGAGACGGGACCTGCTGGTCCTGGCCCCTTTGGCTCATGGTTGGGGCAGGGAAAGAACAATCTAAGACACAGAATGCAATGTGCAATGCCACTCTTTAATATGAAAATGAACAAGGATCATGAGGGGGAAACATACAGAACAACTAGCAGGCTTCAAGGTAAACTTTGGCTTCTTGGTCAGCCGGGCTCCAACCTTAGACATGGATGTGGCCTCAGGTTGGAGAAGAGATATAACAAGTATGATGAGGATGAAGATGAGGACACCTGAGGGCTCCTTTACTGGGCTTTGTTTCCAAGATTCCAGGTCACTGCACGAGGGCCTCCTCTGGAATCTTGCCTCCTTCAACTAGAGAAAGTCAAGAGAGAGAATGGGGAATATAACACAGCCAGGAGCCCTGAGGTTCATCCCCAGGCCACCTGATTTCTGTCCCCTTATCCTTCCTGAAAGCCTAGAGATCCATTTCCTTTTATCTCTGAATTCTCAAACTTTACTTTTTGACGAGTGAAGAATTTTATAGTTCATATAGTCAATGGTATTGTAATTCCTATGTATGGTGTCAGGTGGGTAGTAGACTTGTTGGGTTAACACTTTGTGAGGTGTGTAAACGCCTAATCATTATGTTGTTTTGTACACCCGAAACTAATAATAATAATAAAAAAGAATTATGTAGTTCCAGTATAGCCTACTCATTGTACTGAAAGCACCTGTGGTGAGGGAGGACAGATGACCTCACTTAGGACAAAATGGAAACACTCTGACCACACAATGTTATTGTTAATCTATGATACAGAAAGAAACCTCCAAATTCTCCAAGATGTATGTACCATAATGAGCAGGTGGCACTGCATGTAATACTGAAAAAGTAGTGACAAGGCAAATGTCTATCAACAATAACTTGTGGCCTACTGGCATTCAATTGTTTAATACACAGATCTTAGCAGGAACAAGGTAGCTTAATATATACTGAGAGGAAACTATGCTGGTGCTAACAATTAATAAACAAAACAAGTTTCAAAACAGGATGTGCACTAGGAAAACTGGATTTTATAATATACTATATTTAAATGTATTAGTATAAAATTAGGGGATTGTTCACATGCAAACTTTTGTAGGAAACGAGATTTAAGATAATTACGTCCGAGTTCCCACTATTCACTCCTTTGCTCCTCCCAGCTCCCTCCTATCCACATGCACAGCCAGCACTCACTTCTGAGTTCATTGGAAGCTCATCCCAGATTGGGTGGAGAAAGCCTGCACCATTTCCTGCTGCTGCTGGGAGAGGCTGGGCCCAGAGCTTGAGATGGGTGCCGGCACTTGGATGGAGAATGCACTTTGAGTCTTGCTGGGGGTGATGTCTCTCACAAATAGTTCATCATTCACGATGAATATACTGGAGGGAAAATGGGCCCTCAGAGAGCTGATGGAAATACAACCCCACATCCCCACCAAGGATCCTGCTCCCACTGCCACTCAGCAACCAGATTCCTTCCATACCCCGACTGTGCCTGCCCCCCAGGTTCCTTGGCTGCTAGCTCTGCCTCTCTCACAGAGCCCACTCTTGGAGAGATTCTCTACCAGCTTCACTAAATTTACAGGTTTAAACCCAAAGCAATTACTCTGTAAAACAGCCTACATGACAGGACAGTCTAATCCCATTTTTAGAGGAAGACATTGTGTCACAGAAAGGTCACGTGACTTGACCAAGGTCACAACCTAGTGAGTGTTAGGTCAGAAAGAGGACACAGTGCTCTAACCCCAGAGCCCACGCTCTTAACCCCTATGCTGGACTGCTGCTTGGATCTACCTGTTGGCTTCCCACAATGTTGAGAAAACCCCAAGGAAATGCATATTCCCACACCCCTGGACCCAGGCTAGACTGGAGGTGCTCACCCACAGTGCAGGACTCACCCGGAACTGCTGGCAGGGGTAGCGATGAAGGTCCGGCTGAAGGCACGCACAGAACCTTGAGAATTTCCATCCACTTCCACAACAACAAACAACAGCCCTTTAAAGTCTCACATGCTTCACATGCTCACACTGCCTTCCCCTGTCAGGGTCTGGCTTGATTCTCATGCCAAAGGGAACAACTGTTCACTGGGAATCACAATGAAGGCAGTCAATCTCTATGGTGGGGAGGGCAACAACAGGGGCCATCTGCTCTCACTGACAGGGATGTTACCACGTGCTGGGCCCTGGGACAACCCCTTCACAAGTTCATAGGTTTCATTTTTTGCAGCTACCCAAGAAGTGGGTATTATTAGACCCATTTTGCAAATGAGGAACATGAGAGGTTAGGTAATGGGCCCAAGTTCTCAGAGTAAGCATCTAGGACGACAGCCATCAAAGGCCACAGTGTGTGCCCATAACGCCCAAGCTGTGTGGGCATGGATGCAGGTCATACCAGGATGGTTTGGGGGCAGAAGGGATTCAGGAGAACACAGAGGGAACAGGAAGGAAAGGGCAGGGATTAGGGATTTGGGAGAGTTCAGAGAGGGAGCCCAGCCGGGCGGAGGCAGCAGTGGGACATCTGGGGAGGGGAGTCTACACACACTCACCTTCCTTGAACACCCCATTGACAGAGAAGCAGAGCATCCTTTCCTGAAAGGGAAGGGCCCAGGTGCTCAGTCACCACCTACGCCTCCTACCCACCTACAGCTTTCTGGGCCTGCCCCAGAGAGGAAACAGGTGCTCACCGTCTGGAACCACATGTCCACCATGAAGGAGAGGAGGTCATGCTGAGTTTTGGGCAACACACAGAGGGAGCACACAATGTCATGTTTTGTACGCTTCAGCAGCTGAACCCGTAGGACTGTAGGTAGAGGACAGTGAAAGTCATGGTTGCCACACCCTCGGCTCTATGACTGACCCCTTCATGCCCCCTTTCCCTGCCCAATCTAACCCATCACACACGCACAGGGGTCCTTGAGGTTCTTCATATTCCTGTTATCCTTGAAGTACTCAAACAAGCTGCTTCTAGGAGAAAAGAGGAACAGGAGGTGGTGGTCTGGCCAGTGTGGGTGTTTCCAGAAGCTGACTGGTGTATACTGGGGAGCCAGATGGCCCAAGAGCAGGGCCTGAGCTATGATACTCACAGAGCTGGTTCTATGGGGTTGAATGGAACGGTCAGGGAGAAACAGGCCTCGTCGTGATAAGCAGCGAGGAGACCCTGTCGGTTTCCAGAGTCATAAATAAAGTAGTATCTGTGGGGGAACAATGAAGGCAGTCTATCTCTATGGTCTGGACCTCAAATAGAACTTGAAAATGCCCATGAGCAGACCTGTGCATGGGTAACCCAGTCTATCCCAGCCCTCCCCATTCCTGGTGGTCCCAGCGGTACTTACTCTTTCAGGAATTGCAGGACTAGACTCTTCAGTGCCTCACATCCTTTATAGCTTTCCTGAAATCAAAAGACGTTTAAGACTATGTTACTGATAAAGCCTCCCTTGCAATACCCCAAATATTCTTTGATCCTTTTTTCTTACCTCACAAGGTTTTGTTAAGTAGGGTTTGTCAATGTCAATAGTAGTTGGGGGTTGTAACGCCTGGCCATCCTGGAGAAGAGAAGAGGAAGTCAGCAGCAGAGACCAGGGAGATCATCCAGTGGTCCTGGATGATTATGAAAGGATGGGCCCAGGAAAGGGTGAGGGTCAGAGGTCAGGTGCGAAAGGACCCTGAATATTCCATGGGCCTGATTACAGTGGGCATCTGCATCATGAGGTCTGGAAAATCTCTACTACTATATGCAACTTGTGTCTGTCTGTATATATGTGTACATTTTCCAGAGAGCATATTCATGTCTTTTTTAGGGGTTCATGTCCCTTAAAATGGATAAGGGTCTGATGCAAACACATAATCTAAGCAAGATCCAAATTGCTTGAGGGCAGGTGTGGAGGTCGTCAATCCTAGTAAGAGACAATGATGAATGTAGGCACTTACCAGGCGTAACAACTTGGGGAAACAGTTCTTGATGGCACTGTCCAAAACCAAAAATAGAAAGGAGTGGTTGATAGTTTGTGTGGTAATGCTTCCGTTTAGCTAAAACACTGATGACATAAACAGATACCAGTGTGTTCTGCCCACCCAGCAGCCCCTTTGCCCCCCTAAGCCTCTGATTTCTAGGGTCCTGGGTCCACTCCCCTGCTGAGCACTGAGCACCTGTCATATGGGATGTCTGAAGCATGCAGTCTCATCTCTCTCCACAGCTTCACATTCATATCCATTCTCTCTCTCTCTCTCTCCCTCCCTCCCTCCTTCTCTTCTTCCCTCCCTCCCCCTCCTGTCCCCTGGGTAGCTCCCACCTAAACTGCCCTGACTCCCTTCTCCAGTGCCACACAAAACACCATTTGGATCCCAGGATTCAGGGCTTCTTCCCCCTTCTGCCTCCCTTCCTTCCTCCAGGTCCCCACTGAAGGCTCCAGACAGAAGAGGGAATGGGGTGGGAGCCCAGGGCTCTGCTACTTCACTGGGGGTCCAGCATTCTGCCAGGGCCAGGACACACGCAAGGGATGGGCTGGGATGCCGGGGCAGGGAGGTGACTGAGGCAATGTGCAGGAAGAAGGGAAGGAAAGAGAGGGGGATGAAGACAAAAAGGGAGTGAAGAGAGGAGGGGAATGATGGGGGAGACGTAGGGGAGTAGAGACAAGGGAGAAAGAGAAAGCAAAGCAAAGGGAAGGGAAAGAAGCTCTGCCATGGAGGTGCGGGTCAGGGAAGAAAACAGAAGGGGACATGGCTCCCCTGCTGTAGCACTTTCCTTCACCTGCCCTTGGCTGACCCTGGGACCTCAGGTAGGAAGGGAAAACATGCACTTATTGGGCTGGGGGCCCATTAGATGCTGGCTGAAACTTTGCCACCTGTGGGAGCTCAGTCTGACCTGGGAAATAGAGCAGCCATGGAGGCAGGAGACCTTCCCCAAACAGAAAAGTGTCAGGCCCCAGCTCAGCATGGAGTAGTGTCTGTGGCCTCCGACTATGATCACTGCCTTCTCTCCTCATGGCCCCTGTGCACCTGTGCACATCTTAGTTGGTTCCTCATCTGAGGAATCATACCTGTGTCAGGCTACCCTGGGCTTCTCTGAAAGACCAGGCAGGAAAATGTGATGTGTAGAGGGAGAGAGAGGCAGTGCCCCTGACAGGTCTGTCCTTCTGTCTCCTCAACACCCTCTGCCCTCTGCCTTCTTGCCTTGGGAGGTGGTTCTGGACCCTTGACTCAAGGAAACCTGATTTCTGCCAAAGAGGGTCCAGCTCCTGGCATTGGTCCAAAGGAACAGATGTCATGTTGCCAGCCACCTGGAGCCTCAGCCCTCAGCATGGAGCAGGGATTACCCATGTCAGTCTGTGATTGGAGAAGAGACCCTTTTGGAACATGGGAAAGAGGGTTCCAAACTAAAGAAGATAGGGAAACTCTGTATCAACTCAGAAGCAGAAAGGCCTGTCTCAGCATGAGGCCTAGGCTGGAGGACCCTTCTCAGTGCAGGGCACTAGCGTCTGGCTCAAGGCTGGCTCTCCTGGTCCTGGTGAGGAAGGGATATCCTGCTTCCTGCAGCACACTCTTGGGAGGGCATGCTAGAGAAAACTGGGTGCAGCGTGAGGAACCTGATACCAGACCAAGAAAACTGCTGAGCAGATTAGAGGAAGAAAGACCTCAGGTGAGGTGAGAGATACAGAAAAGAAAAGGTCCTCCCAGAGGACCAGGGCTGCCACCTTCTTTAGATGGACACTGTTAGGGATACTCTGATCTCTCAGGGGCAAGCATCCCCAGGAAGGGTGACAATGGTTATCACCAACCTTGTGTAGGTGGACTGGTCTGGGAAAGTGCTGCACAAGGGGTTTTCTTCCAGCCACAGCTCTTTGAGCTTCAGGCCTTTCCCCTTGTCCAACTCACATACTGACTTCAGCTGAGAAATAGGGGGAAAAACTGGAAAAGGAGTCCCAGGGAAAGAAAGAAATCCAGACCTCTGCACCCATAACCCCTTCCCTCCCCCACAGGTGCTTTCCACTAGCTCCTGTCGTCATTCTGATGAGCACCCCCTCCCCTTTAACCCAACTTTGATCTGGCTCCCTTTTATCACCTGATTTTTGGAGAGGTTCAGAATCTTGACTGTGGGGGCCATCTGTAAAAGGTCAGACAGGCCATCCAGCTGGTACAGTTTGTTGTTGCGCAAGTTCAAGGACAACAGCTTTTGGGGGGAAAAAGTCAGAGTGACGGTTACTATCTTGGGCCTCAGGGACAAATCTGCCCCCTGACGATGAGTTCTGCCCTCTACTGGAACACCAGCACTGGGTCTAAGGCCTCACCTCAGGGAAATTCTCTTTGATGATCTGCAGGGTGGCAGCCATGCAGTTTCTTCGATTCAGGATTATATCAATATCAAGGCCCACCAAGTCTTCAGGAAGACGAGAAGAAGGAATCAGAAGGCTGAAAGGGTCCACGACCACCACCAACCCCTTAACATGCTACCATCCATAAGTCTCCTTTCCAGGCTGACCTTACTGTCCTGTCACCTGCCCTAAAATTACTACTGTCAGCCATACCTGGGTCAAAGCGGAGCTTATGATGGTCGAGAGCTTTCTTGGAGGGATCATATCGCTTGTTCATGGTCAGCTGCAGAGGAACATGGAGAGAAATCCCTGAGGCTATGATGGTGACAGGGAAGTCACGGGCTCGAGGAAGAAGAGGTGGCTCTGGGTGTGGGCACACAATATGTCTTGAGTCTGCAATACATTTAGCTGCTCCATTTCCTTTGGCTCCAACTTATCCCACACAGAGTAGGGTACAGCAGAAGTACTGACAAAGATAGGTATCTGCAGGAAGGAGCGGTGGGGTAAGCACTAGGAACTCCAGTTCTAAAGAAGACGACCAGCCCCTGACGTATCCTTCTGCCCCTGGACTATGTACAGGTAATGCCCTCCACACACACCTTTTGGTTCTCCTCATCACAAATCTTGTAGCTGACATCCTTCAATGCAGAGGCAGCGCTAGCATCCTGGACAAAGAACTGGGCCCAGTTTTTCACATAGTGGAACTACAGGGATTAAAGGAACAACAACAGTGACATAAGCTGTTGTCCTATGCTGAGCCAGGTCTCTCCCCCTTCCCTGTGTGCCCTAATCTGGCTTCACCATCCTGTCTTACATCCACTGGAGTGAAAGGGACACTGCAATGGCTCTGGATTGAATTCATTAGCCATGTCTTGTCATACTTCATCCCATCAGGAACCTAAGGGTGAAAAGAAAGGAAGGGAGAGAGGAGGAACAACATGCAAAGAAGGCTAGAGAGCAGGCCCAACACAGGGTTCTTTTCCACCTTGTACCAAAATCAAAAGGACTTCTAAAAAGGGACTGCAGACATAATTTCTTATGTTTGTGCCAAATATGGAGTTCCTAAATCCCCTTTCTTTCTATTCAAACTCTCTTCCATATAATCAACATAAAGTGTTAGATATGATCCTTCTTTTATGAATTTCCAGGAAACGCTACCTAGTGCAGACTGCTTGCCCCTCTGACAAGTTCTCCAGAGACTTGACCCTCCATCGCCTACACTCATCTTGACTCAAACTGAGACATCTAGTGTGGAGTTGTTCCATCTCCTTGGCAATAGTTCCACCTTTGCTTTTAGGCAGTCTCTTCCACTTTCCCTACAGTCTGCCTGCCTCCTTTATACTGCTTCTCTGAATTTCCCCTTAGAGGAACAAGAATGTTACCTCCTGGTAATAAAAAGGAAAGATTACAAACTGTCCCCAACAAAGTACCTAGTATCTCTACATGAGACCAACATAACTCTAGCTGACCTTTCCTTCCTGCACATCGCATTTTTTTTTTTTTTCAGGACACTTACTTTGATCTTGAACCAGCTCCCCAGGGTTCCATCTTGTGCATTCTCCCCAAATTTTCCCTCAAGAAGTTTTTTATTTCTCCACACAGTAATCTGGATACAGCCTTCATTATGAAATTTCACTCTTCTCTTGTGGTCAGTGGTATAGGGAGTACTGCAGCAGGGAGGTGTAGAGAAGGAGGGTGGCCATAAATGCTAAGGAGTCTTCTATACACCCTCACCTCTCTGACACCAGGACTACAATTAGGCTTGCTCAACCATTATTTCACTTCTAGCATTTTTCAGTTTTCCAGTGAGAGGATAAAAAAGACCATGGAGAGTGAAAAAGTTGCAGTCCCGTGGGAAGTTACATGCAAACCAGGCTGCCTGGTCACTTACTGTCTCGCTTGGGGGACCTGCTGGACATCCCTAATCCCCTGTTTTCTATCATCCTCCTGAAGGTGGGAAGGCTGAGGCTTATATCCACCATGTTCATAACGACGGTTCCTCTTGCCAAAATTACCTCGGAAAGAACTCCAACTTTTCTTTCTTCTTTGAGGTGAGCTACCACCATTACTATATTCTAAAAAGGGGAACAAAAACACAAGTTTGAAGACACATCTTTGGCCCACTTACCAGGTACCACATCTTAGACCAATGCCATGGTATGGCAAGCAATGTGCTAACCTGCTCTAAGGCACCATTCCCATAGTCTCCAGAAAGGAAATTCCTCTGCCTATCCAGATAGGAGAACCCTACCTAACATATGGTACTGTCAGGGGAGAGATCACAGAGGAGGAAGTAGAGGAGGAAGAGGAAGAGGAGGTAACTGTGTTGAACCTTTTTAAAAATGGAGCAGGGGTCCGGCTCAGGTGGTTGGAGCACCATGTTCCTGGTGCCAAGGTTGCTGGTTTGATTCCTACATGGGCCAGTGAGCTGTGCCCTCTACAGCTAAGATTGTGAACAACAGCTCTCCCTGGAGCTGGGCTGCCGTGAGCAGCCGGAGATTGCTGTGAGCTGTCACGGGCTGCTGAGTGCTGCCGTGGGCTGCTGGTGAGAGCTGCTGTGAGTGGCCAACTGATGACTGGCAACTGACTGCCTCAACCAGGGGGAGCGCAAGGGTCATAATACCAGCATGGGCTGGTAATACCAGCGTGGGCCAGGGAGCTGTGTCCTACACAAGCAGACTGAGAAACCACGGTTTGAATCGAAGTGGGGGAGGGAGGCAGAAGAAAGGGAAAGAAAAAAGAAATAATGGCCCAAAACTTCCCAAATCTGAAGAAAGACATGTACATGACATTTCAAGAAGCTGAAAGAACTACAACTAGAATAAATCAAAAAGAACCACATCAAGATATGTTATAATCAAATTGTCTAAAGTCAACAATGAGAGACTCTCATAGGCAAAAGAGAAAAGTGATTCGTCACATACAAGTGAGCTTCCATAAGATCATCAGTGGATTTCTCAGCTGAAACTTTGCAGGCTAGAAGGGAGTGAGATGGTACAGTCAATATGCTAAAGAAAAAACTTATCAACCAAGAATATTGTGTCTTGCACAACTATCCTTCAAAAAATGGAAGAGAAATTAAGCCTTTCCCACATAAAGCTGAGGGAGTTCATTCCACTAGAATTGTTCTACAAGAAATACTAATGAGTAATGGTTTTATATGCAATTGAAATTAAATTGTTATCAATGTAAAATCAGATGCTGTGACTTTAAGATGTTTTATGTAATTGCAATGGTAACCACAAAGAAAATATCCATGGAATATATGCAAAAGCAAATTAGAATGAAATCACAGCATATCAGTACAAAAAAAAAAATCAATGAAACATAAAGGAAGGCAGTAAGAGAGGAAAGAAGAGACAAAAAAGCTATAAGACATGGAAAAAATTTAACAAAATGGGAATAGTAAGTCCTTCCCTATCAATTATTACTTTAAATGCAAATGAATTAAACTCCCCAATAAAAAGATGGATTAAAAAAAAGCAAGATCCAACTATATGCTGTCTATAAGAAACTCACTTTAGATCTAAGGACAAGTTTCGGCTGAAAGTGAAAGGATAGCAAAATATATCCCATGGAAGCAATAACCAGAAGAGGGCAGAAGTAGTTATACTAATACCAGATAAAATAGAATGTAAGTCAAAAACTGTTACAAGAGACAAAGAAAGACATTATATGATAATATAGGTATCAATTAACCAAATAAATATAAAAACTATACTTATGCACCAAATACCAGAGCTCCTAAATATATGAAGCAAACATTGACAAAAATTAAGAAAGAAATAGCAACACAATAGTAGGAGACTTTAATATCCTACTTTCAATAATAGAACAACCAGACAAATAAGAAAATAGAGGACTTGAATACTATAGATCAAATGGACCAGATATGTACAGAACACTCCACCCAAAAACAGCAAAATATACATTCTTCTCAAGTGCATATGGAACATTCTCCATGATAGGCTGAATGTAAGGCTGTCACTCTACAATAGCAAAGTTGAATAGTTACAATAAAGACTAAATGGCCTCAAATGTCTCAAATATTCATGATCTGGTCTTTCTCAGAAGAGGGTTGTTGAGCTCTGGCTCAGAGCAAGTGTCCTTCGAGCAAGTGCACAGTAACTGGTAAATCGCAAGAAGATTTACTGTAGTTACTTGTGACTATTGTAAGGCCTTTTCCTCAGTAGTCTATTTGTTCTTGGTGTTCTGGGTCAGGTGTGGGAATTGAATAAGGTATCATCATTCGCCATCACGATAGCTCAAGTCACCAGATCTAGAGTTTTGCTTTATGTTTTTATATTTTATTATAAATATTTGTTTCATTTATTTTTACACTGATCAACTTCAACTTTCAAGGATGTTCAGATATTTCAAGATCCAAGAGATCTGTTCATGAATTAGCCATTTTCATAGGTTGCTGTAGGTCAAACCAATGTGACTACCTTTCCATTCTTGCTGCCTATTAAGGTAAACAGCACTCAACTTGACCTAGGAGGTTAAGTGCTTCTACTTGGCCTTTGACTCTAGGATCCCAATATCCTCACTGAAATGAGGGTGACCATGTCAATGACAGGATCTCCCATTTAATCTGTGGCTTACACAAGTCAGCTACTTCAGAACACTTCAAACATGAACATGTCCTCCTCACCAATACGTCCCCCAATGCTGAGGAAAAGAGTGTCCTCTGAGTCCCTAACAGCAGCTGCTTGTTCCACTCACATAGACTTCAAAGGCATTTCAATTCAAGTGACCACAGATGTAACTTTGCAACTGTTTTACCACTGTGTGCCATGGAATACAAATATTTCATCCTCTAGTGTCAATTAGATCCTTACCATCTTCAGATCCTCCTAGGTCCAATAACCTATCCCAGATTTCCATTTCCTTCAGGGTCCTCTGTTTGCAACCAATTTTAGCATGAAACACTCTGTTAATCAAGGTTCCCACTTGCCTATGTCAGAATGCATTCTAGCTATTTCATAAAAATAAGACTCCTTTGATATAATACATTACATATCATACAAAAACTCTGTGAGGGTCAGAAAAGTGGGCTTGGATGTTGCACGGCCTGGGGCAGCCCACTCATGTTATGGGACTGCTATAGCTGCAACACCACCACTGCCTGTTCGTTACTTGACATGTATGGCAAAGACTGAATGCTAAAATCTCTGCTATGGTTGTCCCATAAAACCCAGAGACCTCCTGCATCATACGTAGCTGACCCTGCATGTGGCTACCACATTATTCTACCTCCAAGTCTCCCTATGGTGCATATGCTTGATACATGGAGATCTGTTTGGGACTCTAGATTCAAGGGGCTCTAGTACACGCATACACACTCACATGGGTCTCCATTCTTGTTTAGCATTTCAGTCTCTATAGTACAGGAAAGCCTATGAGTGTTTACAAGTGTTGGACTACTTGCCCAGTGAGCCAATTCATGGTATATTTCACAGAATCAATTTTTTTTTGCTATTGTTAATGGTATATTTCAATGAATACATGATTTTTCTATTTGTTGCAATTATTTTGTGTACGTGAATCTTAACATCCAATAATCTTAATTGCTATTATAATTTTTTGTAGATTCTCTTGCATTTTATATGAAGACAATTATACTTCGTTTTGTTTCTTTTCACTTTTATACAATTAACTTATGCATGTATGTATGTATTTTGGCTTACTGGAATGCCTAGGAGACTCAGTAAGATATTGAACGTAAGTGATTACATTAGTCATCTTTGCCGATTCTGATTTGAAATGGATGCTTTTAATGTTTGACTATTATGTATGGTGTTCATTGTATTTTCTAATACTCGTCGTCAGTAAAGAAATATCTTTCTATTCCTGATTAGTTGAGAGCTATTGTTGTTGTTTAATCTTAATTGGTTGATGAATTTTTTTGTACACCCCTTTTTTCTGGAATCTTTATGATATCATCCTTTTCTTACTCCTTTATCTTATTAATCTGTTGAATTACATTATGGCTTTTTTAATATTAAACCAACATTACAAGTTTGTGATAAACACAACTTTGTTATCCTGTATTATCTGTTTTAGCTATTGTTGGGTTTAGTTTGTTTTCTTATTTCTATTATTTTTGCATTTCTATAACTAATTAAGATTGACCAATAATTTCTCTTCTTATGCATCAAGAATACTCTTAATATTATCATTTTTATTTCTTCAACATAAAAAGGTTATTTTTTCCTAGAATTTATTCATTTAGTATAAATTTTCAAATTATCAGCATATATTTTTCATAATATTCTCTTACCTTTTACATCTTTACTGTAAGTGTAAGCATGATGCCTTTTCCATCCCAAAGGGGCTTACCTGTGCCTTCTAATTTTCTTGATCCATCTTGCCAGGGGTTTCTTTATTTTCTTATATTTTGAAAGCACTAACATCCAGCATTTTTATCGACTCTTTAGTATCTATTATCAATTTCATTAATTTTTGCTCTTATTGTTTTTCCTTGGCAATATGGAAAGGCATGAGATTATTTTTATTAAGTATAGAACAAATGAACAGTCTTTTCATCTACCATTAGGTTTTCTTTCATAATTTTTATCCTTGAATAGCACAGATATCCAAATATCCAATAAAGTTATTTACTTGGAAAAGACCTGTGGCTTACCAATGCTGGGGATTTTAATCAAGCCCATCACGTCTATTCAATTCCACTATTGGAATATAAAATGATTAAAAGAGATGGAACTGCAGCATTGAAGTAAAGGAATTTCTATGTTAAGTATATATGAACTTTATTTAAGAGGATAGTAAACAATGTTGAAGAAAATAAGAGTAGAAAGGGCATGGACTTTGAAATCCTATATAATCATATATATATGGAATGTGGTCTGTCACTTACTGCCTATGTAGTTTTAGGCAGTACTCAATATCTCTGAGCTTCAATTCTATCATGTGGTAGTCAGTAGTGCTGTTTGCCAAGTGTTTCCATTTCTCCCCTGTTCTAGGCACCTGATAGAACTGCACTTCTTGACTGCCTTTATTTGGGTTGGGCTGTGTAAAAATGTGACTGTTATGGCTAATGGTTTGTGAGTGAAGGGTTGTTTCTTGGCCAGAATATATGGTTATTGATTTGAGTCCGTCCAGGGCCCTCTTCCCCTCAGGCACAGTCACCGACAATTTTCTAGATGGCAGCTCCTCTGTCAGTTTGGGTCTCCAAGTTATTCCAATAAGAATTGCTCAGACCCCACCCCTGCAACATCCACTCTCCTGTGATGGACGTGCACCAGCCATGGACATGGAGTAGGAGTGAGAAACAAGCCACTGAGATTTGGGATTGGCTATTGCCATGGCATATCATAGCTTTTCCTGTCTCATATAACTTATCTGTAAATTAAACTAACACCCTCTCAGGATTTTTCTGAGAATTAAATCACTTACATGATGAGGTTATCACAGTGCTTGACATATAATGGGAACTTAAAAATGGCAGCTGTAATTATTAAATAATAACAACAAGCTGGTTTTGGAATAGCATGGAAAATTGGTACAAATGAGAAATACTGCATGCTCATCCTTACAACTAAATTATACCTTGCTCTCAAGAGTGTGGTACTGTATTTGTTGCTATAGGTAAGATTTCCTAATGACTTGCACTTATGACTTATTTCTTGTCATCATGATATCAGAAACATACTTATAAATTGGGGGAATGTAAAGAATGAACAAGTGGAAAGATTAAACAAGAGAGACACTGACTCATGAAATAAGATAAAAATGAGATTAAAAATGAAATAAGATAAAATGAGTTAAAGAGCAATAAGCAGTTTCTTAATGAGAAGCATAGATTATAAATATTAGCAAAACCTACATTACATTGTTTTTAATAAATAAGATGTTAACGTACTAGGAGAAAATTAATTTGACCAGAGCCTCCCAAAATGTTTTCTAAAAAACACTAGTATCTCAAATGGTCTGTGGGGAAATGTTCCATTCCCATATAAACTGAGGAAGCTACCTGCTATATACTTTGTTTCAACCTAATCTCCACTGTGATGGTATTTGGAGATGTGGACTTTGGGGGGAATTCGATCATGAGGGAGGTGCCCTCATAAATGGAATTAGTGCCATTATAAAAGAGACCCCAGAGAGCTCCACTGCCCTTTCTGCCATGTGAGGACACATCAATAAGACCACTGTTTATGAACCAGGAAGTGGGCTCTCACCAGACACAGAACCTGCCGGTACCTTGATTTGGGTTTCTCAGCCTCCCCAACAGTGAAACATAAATCTCTGTTGTTTATAGGCCACCCAGTCCATGGTGTTCTGTTATAGCAACCTGGATGAACTACGACACTACCCCTCTCTTTGAGATTCAAGTTGCGTATTAATGCATTATCTTAAAAAATACTACAATATAGAAATCCTTCTACCTTCATTTCTGTATGTCCATGGAAGGACACATTTTTGTCGTTGCTGTCTCTCAGCCATAGTGTCTGGTAAAACAAACCTGGAAGTGCTGCAATGAAAGAAAACTGAGTGGATATAGTATAATAAAAAAAATTGCAGTGATAACATTCCTTAACCACCTATCAAACAATAATTAAATCGCTCATAAATGTAAACACAATCCCTTATTTACTGATTTTTACTAATTCAGTACGATTTACGTGATTTTTAAGAAATGCAAGTATCACCTATAATTTTACTTAGTATGTTTTTCTTAAATACACTATTTTTTTCTACATGAAGAAAAGGAGAGAGTTTTCAAGGAGTGTAAGAAGCAATGGTATGTGGTATATAAACCAAAAACAACAAAAAAACAAGACAAATGAGAAACAGAAACTCATAGACACAGATAATAGTTTAGTGGTTGCCAGAGGGTAAGGGGGGTGGGGGGTGGGGGGTGGGAGATGAGGGTAAGGGGGATCAAATACATGGTGATGGAAGGAGAACTGACTCTGGGTGATGAACACACAATGGGATTTATAGATGATGTAATACAGAATTGTACACCTGAAATCTATGTAATTTTACTAACAATTGTCACCCCAATAAATTTAATAAAATAAAATTTAAAAAAAGAAAAAGAAGCTATGGTTAGAAAATCAGAAGCTAATAGTATCTGGTTGGACTACTTTAAGCTATTTAAAGATCTGAAGCACAATAGGATTACGGCAACCCACTCCATATGCACTTCAAAAAAACAAACTACTGAGCAGCAAAGTAAATATAAGAAGTAAATTCTGAATCTCTGCATGATTGCTACTTTCATTGAAAAAAATATCAAATTTTTTTAAAAAAAGCATCTCTCCAGTGGAAATGTAATGGCTGTATGCGATGTCAGAGGGGTAGTAGATGGGGTGAAGGGATTATCACTCTGTGAGGGATATAAATGATGAATGTCTAACTACTACATTATTTTGTACACTTGAAACTAATTTTTTTTTAAAGTCTCTCTCCTTCCCTTTAAAGCATTAAGAGTCAGAAATTAACATCAACTCTGGAATCATCTATACAAATCGGCATCTAAGAGGTCTCTGGTGTCCTCATAGCAACATGATCAGAGGAGGGCAGAGAAAGCCATAACAGGGAAAGCGCGGGTCTCCCTGGGTTTTCAGAGCCTGGACACCCAGAGAAGTCCAAAATCCCCTGCCTAACCATCTCTGACCACGCCATCCCCGCAGAGCCCTCTCCCACAAGGCAATCTCCGGCCGCACCATCTACCACCATGCTTTCTCCTTCCAAGCCCTCTCCCACAAATCCATCTCTCAGCGGCGCCTTCTCCCGCCTAGCCCTTTCCCACCCCATAAACCCGTCTCCAGCCGCGCCATTTCACACCGAGCCGTCTTCCACTGAGCCCTCTCCCACAAACCCGACTCTGGCCGCGCTGTCTCACGCAGAGCCCTCTCCCACAAACCTGTCTCCAGCAGCTCCATCTCACGTCCAGCCCTCTCCCTCAAAGCCCTCTCCCGCTGACCCCTCTCGCACAAACCGGTCTCGGCCGCTCAGTCTCACATCGAGCCGTCTTCCTCAAAGCCCCTCGTGCCGCATGGTCTCCGTCAAAGCCATCTTGGGCCACGCCCTATCCGTCTTCCACTGAGCCCTCTCCCACAAACCCGACTCTGGCCGCGCTGTCTCACGCAGAGCCCTCTCCCACAAACCTGTCTCCAGCAGCTCCATCTCACGTCCAGCCCTCTCCCTCAAAGCCCTCTCCCGCTGACCCCTCTCGCACAAACCGGTCTCGGCCGCTCAGTCTCACATCGAGCCGTCTTCCTCAAAGCCCCTCGTGCCGCATGGTCTCCGTCAAAGCCATCTTGGGCCACGCCCTATCCCCCCCGAACCCTCTCCCTCAAAGCCGCCTACCACCGAGCCCTCTCCGTCAAAGCCCTCTAGGACCCGTCTCCCTCCAAGCCCTCTCCCTCAAAGCGGGCTAGGCCGCGCCGTCTTCCGCGGAGCCCTCTCCGTCAAAGCCATCTCGGGCCGCGCCCTCTCCCGCCGAGCCCTCTCCCACAAACCGGTCTCCAGCCGCTCCGTCTCACGTCGAGCCGTCTTCCTCAAAGCCGCTCCGGCCGCACGGTCTCCATCAAAGCCATCTCGGGCCACGCCCTCTCCCCCGAACCCTCTCCATCAAAGCCGCCTACCACAGAGCCCTCTCCGTCAAAGCCCTCTAGGCCGCGTCTCCCGCCGAGCCCTCTCCCTCAAAGCCATCTAGGCCGCTCCGTCTCCCGCCAAGCCCTCTCCCTCAAAGCCATCTAGGCCGCGCCATCTTCCGCGGAGCCCTCTCCCACAAACCGGTCTTCGGCCGCTCCGTCTCCCGCCGAGCCCTCTCCCTCAAAGCCGGCTAGGCCGCGCCATCTTCCGCCGAGCCCTCTGCCTCAAAGCCATCTAGGCCGCGCCGTCTTCCGCGGAGCCCTCTCCCACAAACCGGTCTTCGGCCGCTCCGTCTCACGTCGAGCCGTCTTCCTCAAAGCCCCTCGTGCCGCACGGTCTCCGTCAAAGCCATCTCGGGCCACGCCCTCTCCCCCGAACCCTCTCCCTCAAAGCCGCCTACCACAGAGCCCTCTCCGTCAAAGCCCTCTAGGCCGCGTCTCCCGCCGAGCCCTCTCCCTCAAAGCGGGCTAGGCCGCGCCATCTTCCGCGGAGCCCTCTCCCACAAACCGGTCTTCGTCCGCTCCGTCTCCCGCCGAGCCCTCTCCCTCAAAGCCGGCTAGGCCGCGCCGTCTTCCGCGGAGCCCTCTCCCACAAACCGGTCTTCGGCCGCTCCGTCTCACGTCGAGCCGTCTTCCTCAAAGCCGCTCCGGCCGCACGGTCTCCGTCAAAGCCATCTCGGGCCACGCCCTCTCCCCCGAGCCCTCTCCCTCAAAGTTGTCTCCCGCCAAGCACTCTCCCTCAAAGCCATCTAGACCTCGCCATCTCCCGCCGAGCCCTCTCCCTCAAAGCGGGCTAGGCCGCGCCGTCTTCCGTGGAGCCCTCTCCCACAAACTGGTCTCCAGCCGCTCCGTCTCACGTCGAGCCGTCTTCCTCAAAGCCCCTCGTGCCGCACGGTCTCCATCAAAGCCATCTCGGGCCACGCCCTCTCCCCCGAGCCCTCTCCCTCAAAGCCGCCTACCACAGAGCCCTCTCCGTCAAAGCCCTCTAGGCTGCGCAGTCTTCCGCCGAGCCCTCTCCCTCAAAGCCGGCTAGGCCGCGCCCTCTCCCACAAACCGGTCTTCGGCCGCTCTGTCTCACGTCGAGCCGTCTTCCTCAAAGCCCCTCGTGCCGCACGGTCTCCATCAAAGCCATCTCGGGCCACGCCCTCTCCCCCGAACCCTCTCCCTCAAAGCCGCCTACCACAGAGCCCTCTCCGTCAAAGCCCTCTAGGCCGCATCTCCGGCCGAGCCCTCTCCCTCAAAGCCATCTAGGCCCCGCCGTCTCCCGCCAAGCCCTCTCCCTCAAAGCGGGCTAGGCCGCGCCATCTTCCGCGGAGCCCTCTCCCACAAACCGGTCTCCAGCCGCTCCGTCTCCCGCCGAGCCCTCTCCCTCAAAGCCGCTCGCTCGGGCTGCGCTGTATCTCTCAAAGCCATCTAGGCCGCGCCATCTCCCGCCCAACCCTCTCAGTCAAAGCCATCTCGAGCCACGCCATCTCCCGCAAAGCCCTCTCCCTCAAAGCCCTCTAGGCCGCGCCAACTCACACCGAGCCCTCTCCCTCAAAGCCGTCTCCCGCCGAGCCCTCTCCCTCAAAGCGGGCTAGGCAGCGCCGTGTCATGTCGAGCCCCCTCCCACAAACCGGTCTCCAGCCGCTCCATCTCACGTGGAGCCCTCTCCCTCAAAGCCATCTCGGGCCACGCCCTCTCCCGCCTAGTCCTCTCCCTGAAAGCCGTCTCCCGCCACGCCACGGGGTCTCCCGCAGAGCCCTTTCCCTCAAAGCCGTCTCCCGCTGAGCCCTCTCCCACAAACCAGTATCTGGCCGCTCTGTCTCATGCTGAGCCCTCTCATGCAAGGCCTTCTCCCTCCATGCCATCTCCAAGTGGTGTCTTCTCTGGCCATGCCATCTCACGCCGAGCCCTCTCCCTCCACGCCATCTCCCTAGATGCCATGTCTCACCGCCAATTCTGAGAAAACTAGTACAGCCTATTTGTTCCTCTCCTACCAGGCTGGGTGGGGCCCTTCCTACCCAAGTGAGCCAGAGTCTCACTGAAATTCCCCTTGATCTTGAGGACGGATGACAGTTCTAAAAGTTTTCTGAACCTCCTGGTCTGACTTCTCAGAAAACTAAGCCTATCTTCAGGAGAGTTTCCACACAAAGGACGGATCTTCATACAGATTGTAGGGAGTCACAAGACTGCAGGATCCAAGTAATCCACGGCTGTGCAAAGGCACCCTACCTGACTTCCAGGGTATTGCACGTCATGGGCCACAAGATGGAAAGACCCAGGGTTCAAACAGCCCTCAATCCTTGCATGACTGAGAAAGCTAAGTCTCGCATGATCATTGCATGGTACATGACCATAGGACATACATAACCAACAGTGATTGGGTAGCAGCAGTACTCACATGACTGCAAGGGCTTTGCCTGCCATATCATGGTTGGAGCCACGTAGCTGCTGACTTAGGTAACTACAGAGTTGTAGCCCACAGTCTTCATGTGATAGAACTGGCTGAGCCTGACATGTGACCATTGGGAGTTACATGACCATAGCACCCATATGACCCTACAAAACTGTTTGTTTATGTGATTTTGAGGGCTGAGACTTCCACATGCCACTAGCTAGCAAGGGCCCTGTGACAGGAAGAGTCCACATGGTGGGCAGGGTTTAGGAGTCCACAATGCTCTGGTAACTTGAAGAGCTGGGTCTACCACGTGACCATAGTTGCAACAGGTCCAGAGGTATCATGTGAGCCCAGGATTTAAGAGCTCATGGTGCTGACATGACCAGTAGTTCTGGGCCTGCCACATAACTGTAGTGTCCATGTGATGGCAGTATCCATGTGATCACAGCCTTAGGAACCCACAATGCTCAGAAGGTGGGTCAGTTTCATGACAACAGGGTACAATGATAATAGGGTTCTGCTCCTCAATGGATGAATGGATAAAGAAGATGTAGTGTATATATGCAATGGAATATTACACAGCAATAAAAAAGAAATTGCAGTTTTACGAACACCTTTATTGCTGATTTGTGTGGAAAACTGAAGCTTTGTCAGTATATCCAAAATAAATTTGGATTTATTTATAATATATATAATATTATATATAATGCATATATAATTATATATATTATATTACATATTATAAATAAATCCAAATTTAGTTAAATAATATATAATATATTACATATAATATATTTTATATTATATATATATATATATATATATATATATATATATATATATATATATGAGGTCTGACAATTAGGTTAGCGAACTTGTTGCAACAATGTTGCTAATCTTTTTTGATATCAGAGGGATAATTCGTCATGAATTTGGACCAACTGGACAAGCAGTTAATCAAGTTTACTATTTGGAAGTGCTGAAAAGGCTGCATGTAAAAGTTAGACGACCTGAAGTTTTCTCCAACAATTCATGGTTCTTGTATCACAACAATTCACCAGCTCACACAGTGCTGTCTGTGAGGGAGTTTTAGCCAGTAAACAACTGTATTGGAACACCCTCCCTACTCACTTGATCTGGCCCCAAGTGGCTTCTTTCTTTACCCAAAGATAAAGGAAATATTGAAAGGAAGACATTTTGATGACATTCAGTACATCAAGGGTAACATGATGACAGCTCTGATGGCCATTCCAGAAAAGAGTTCCAAAATTGCTTTGAAGGGTGGACTAGGTGCTGGCATCAGTACATAGCTTCCCAAGGGGAGTACTTTAAAGGTGACCATAGTGATACTCAGCAAGGAGGTATGTAGTAATTTTTCTAGGATGAGTTTGCAAACTTAATTGTATATATATATATATATATATATATATATATATATATATATATATATATATATATATAAAGTGGACATTGACAGAGCTGAAGGGAGAAATCGATAGCAATAGAGTAGTACTAGGAGATTTTAATACCCCACTTTAACTAATGGATAGATCAACCAAACAGAGAATCAACAGAAAAATACCATGGATTTGAATACCAGCATAGACTAAATGGATCTAGCAGACATATACAGAACTTTCAATTCAACAACAGAATACACTACATTCTTCTCAAGCTCTCAAGGACCATTCATTCTCTAGGCTACGTGACATGTTAGGTCACAAAGCAGATCTTAAAAAATTTAAGAAGATTGAAATCATACTCAGTATCTTTCATGACCACAATAGAATGAACCTAGAAATCAATAGCAGAAATGGTCAAAGTTTACATAATAATATTTTAATTTAAAATGAAAATAAAGAAATCAATAGCAGAAAGAACACTAGAAAATTCATAAATTGGTAAAAATTAAACAAGACACTTTTGCTCAACCAATAAGTCAAAGAAGAAATGAAAAGGGAAATTTAAAAATATCGTGAGACAACTGAAAACAAAAACACAACATATTAAAACTTATGGGAAGATACAAAAGCAGCGCTAAGAGGGAAGTTCATAGTGAAAATGCCTACATTAAAAATGCAGAAAGATCTCCAATGAACAACCTAAACTTATTCCTGAAAGAATTATAAAAAAAAGAATAAACATGATTAAACTATGTAGATGCAGCATAAGACAAAATGTGAACAAAAACAAAATACACCATATAGTTTGTCTATATGATATAAAACACCTTTATTAAAAGTTCATATTTTTATCTTGATGTTTGGTTTTTAAATTCACATATTTGTAGACTGGATTATGATCTTATTTTCTCACATGCATATTTTGTGTTTTTAAGACAAATGATCCTTTTAATATATTTATATATGTACATTAAACGGAAGATGTTATTTCATTTTAGTACATTTATATGAGACTGACTTTTTTCTAAAAGCCCAGAGCTTTTAAAGCTATTCTATATTGATCTATGCAGTTTATTGTTTCAGGTCTTATGTTTAGGTCTTTGATCCATTTTGAGTTAATTTTGGTACACGGTGACAGATAGCAGCTAGTTTCATTCTTTTGCACGTGGCTTTCCAATTCTCCAAGCACCATTTATTGAAGAGGCTGTCTTTTCTCCATTGTATGTTTTTGGCTTCTTTGTCGAAAATTATCTATCCATATCGAAATTTAATGATGCTCTTTAAAAAATTGTTGATGACCATAAATGGTGACAAATTTCTTTGTTCTCATCTTTCATATCTGTATGAAATCTATGTTGTACGTTTACGGAATAATAAAAATTGATAAAACGTTAAATATGAAGAATTCATTCTCTTGTATTCAAGTTATCCTGACACAATAATATCTAAGTACAATAGTGAAGAGAATGTTCTGACAAAAAGTTTGAGAAAGAAAATGACATTTAAGCATGCCACACTGGATGACTTTGAGGTTCTTCTAAAATTTATACTACATGAGTGAGAACTCTAGTGCTTTGTAACTACCCATTCTCTAATTCAATGTAGGTAGTACCTGAACAGAAGCACCTGTCTTTGCTACATGCAGAGACATATTTTTTGGAAACAAATAGAGCTTGAGTATTGTGAGTATTATGCTTATATTGATAAATGTGCTTTGAGTTCGTGGCCGGCCCGGTGACTCAGGCGGTTAGAGCTCCATGCTCCTAACCCCGAAGGCTGCCATTCGATTCCTACGTGGGCCAGTGGGCTCTCAACTATAAGGTTGCCAGTTTAATTCCTCAAGTCCCACAAGGGTTGGTGGGCAGAGCCCCCTGCAACTAAAATTGAACATGGCACCTTGAGCTGAGCTGAAAAAAAAAGTGCTTTGAGTTAGTGTCTGCAGGTTAATGTTTTTATTTATCTATATAATATACATTCCTCACCTTTGCAATTGGGCTCAAGTTTTCTTTTTTTCTTAATTAAAGTTTATTGGGGTGACAATTGCTAGTAAAATTACATCGGTTTCAGGTGTATAATTCTGTAATACATCATCTATACATCACATTGTGTGTTTACCACCCAGTCAGTTCTCCTTCCACCACCATATATTTGATCCCTTTTAACCTCATCTACCACCCCTCCCCCCTTACCCTCTGGTAACCACTAAACTATTGTCTGTGTCTATGAGTTTTTGTTTCTTCATTTGTTTGTCTTGTTCCTTTGTTGTTTTCTGGTTTATATACCACGCATCAGTGAAATTATATGGTTCTCTACTTTTTCTGTCTGACTTATTTCGCTTAGCATAATAATCTCAAGATCCATCCATGTTGTCGCAAATGGCATCATTTCATTGGGCTCAAATTTTCATTAGTGCACCTCCTCCCTCATACAGTCACATGTTTCGGAGAAATTTGAGCTCTAGCTCTAAAGGTGGGCCCAGAGTTAGTCTAATCTAACCCAATAATCCTATGTCCCTTGCCAAAGTCATTGGTTCAAGACTGGGCCAGAATCTTTATATCATTGAGTCACTAGATCAGCTAAACTTGAAGCCTCTTCCACCTCTGGATTCTCAGTTATGTAACCAAATATATTTCAAATATACTTCTTTACTGTATAAACAAAAGTAAATTTTACTTTCTGTTACTTGCAAGTCAGTTGCTTGTTGCTTTAAACGTTTTTGAAGATATATCACCAGGTAAATGTAAGTTCAGAAATTTTATCTTTTTAATACATTTTCTTTTATCATTAGATAGTGACCTTGTGTATTTGAAATAATGTTTGGTGTCTATATTGCCTGATTATAGCACAAATAAACCATCTTTCATTTAGTTTTACTGGTCATTAGTGTTTTTTACCATCACTTAATTTTCATCCACTCTGTGACATGCTACTGTACCTGCTTTATGACCTGCAAAGTGTTGAAACATGTTAATAATACTGTATTAGACTATGGCCTACCATGAGAATAATAACAAAGAATAGCTTTATTAACAACAGAAATTTATTTCCCACAGTTCTGGAGGCTGGAAGTCCAAGATCAAGGTGTGGGCAGATTTGATTTCTTCTGAGGCCTCTCTCCTTGGCTTGAAGATGGCCACCCTCTTGCTGCTTCTTTGCATGGTCATCAATCTGCGTATGTACATCCCTGGTGTCTCACTGTGTGTCCTAAACTATTCTTCGTATAAGGACATCAGTCAGATTCAATTAAGGCACACCATAATTAAGCCTCACTTTAACTTAATCACCTCTTTAAAGGCCCTATCTCCAAATACAGTCATATTCTGAGGCACTGAGAGTGAGGGCTTCAACATAGGAATTTTGGAAAACATAATTCAGTCAATAACAAAGCCTGGTGTTAAGATGATTTATCATAAGAGATTATAGAACAGAAGCAGGAACAATGACACAGAGCAGGCAAGAGAATGACATGTTAGGCTTCCATTATCCTACAGCTTCTCCAGTTCACAAGATTCTGTGAGAGCTGATAAATCCCAGGTATTGGACTGAAAAATTTGCATTGCCACTACTCAGCCTGAGCCTGAAGGGCGGCAAACAGTATACCATACTAGTTAATAACTCATAACTTAGGTATAACACTTCCTTATTATCAATAGGACTTCTATTTTCTTTCAAGATACTCGATCTTTCTTAATATCAGGTTTGTAATTACATATAGATAAAAAATAATTAGTCATGCTCCTCCAATTGTTGTGAGAATTAAATGAAAGTTAGATATATTTCTGCACATAAAGAGAGCTAAGGGTTTGCTGGGTAGAAGCTTTGTAAAGCTAGTTCCTTAGCCTTTTATTCACACAATGGTCAGGCTCCTGGTGAACAGCTCTGTATTTTAGGTCATGCCACCTAAAGCACTGTCTATGAGACATGCAGAAAGGGAAGAGTTGAGCCTGTGACCCGAGGGTAGAGCCTTTCAAGGCCCAATTATGTCACAAAATACCTCCCTTATTCTTTAGAAATCAAAGGCCCTTGCAATGCTCTAAGCTCTAAGAAGAGAGAGGCACTGTCTGAATTTCTTCATGGTCCTATCTTCTTTTCTTAGCATCATGTTAGACATACACTAGGTGCTTGAATGAATGAATGAGCGAGTGAATTAATGAATGATAATTATATTCCAGACATACACCTTTCTTCTCTCTAATAGTTTGAAGCCCTTGGCAGGCCAGGACCCTAGTCTTGGAGCCAGTGCTCATAAGTGATTCAAAAGGTGGTTAGGGAAGGAAAGCCTAGACTTGCCCCTAGATGAGCATTCAGAGGGTCATTCTGGAGTTCTTGGTCTTTTTGTAGTCAGAACAACTTAACACACTCCCTGAGTGTCTTATGTAGCTGGTCTGAGACATAGCTAAAGATCAAGTGAAACTTCGGAAGCTGATCTAGTTTACTCAATTGGGAGACGTAGTTGAAAAGGAAAGCTCCGAGGATGTGTGTCATCATAAGGTTACCCTGGTTGCTCACTTCCTCTATTCAGGTAAAGAACTAGAAGTGAAACCTTGTCCAGTGATGTAGGCTCACCTCTTGGAAGGATTCTAACTTTCCAAGGATCTCCTGAAGACCATAGAATGGCATGTGGTTAATAACTTGTGTCTTCTTTCAGAGACACAGAAGCCCTGGTGCTTCTCAAATCTCTGAAACATGCAAGGAAACTCAGACAAGTGTAAAAAAATAAATAAGCCACCTACAAAATGGTCCATGTGTATCACAGGTGCTAAGTTATGCTGAGGCCCGTGCTTTAAGCATTGGCCATTAGCTGGTCTGCTTTTATCTCATCAATGTTTGAGTAATGACTATGGTTGGTCCACTTTTCCAGCCCTCAGGCTGGTTCACACTCATTGACCATCTCTGCAGTGGCAATCCTCCATACACTTACCCTCTTAGATGCTCCTCAGCATCCCCTATACAGGCCTGCTATATCCAAAAACATAAATAGCACTCTTAAGCACATCAACTGAATATTTAACTTTGAACTACACCATGTCCTTTCTCCTCCAAGGGACTCAAAGCAATGGCTTCAAAGTCTCTCAGTGATTTTATGTTGTACCACCAGTAGATTTGCAGATTTTCCTGTTTACAAATCTATATTTCAATAACCTCTTCAGACTACCAATTAATGCTTTGCATTGGTTATCAATTATGAAACAATACATAAATGTATATTTAGAAACTGAAATTATTCTGTTTCTTTCTATAGCTCCACCTTCTGCTAACCATAATACAAATATAGTTTCTGGTAATTTATTTGTGCTTCTTTTCCATAATTTTCCTCTGTGTGTAATGCACCTACTTATAATCATACACATTTATACACTCATGTTAGACATATGAGGTATGATCAAACAATACAGTGAATGTTTAAATAAAAATATTATTACAGTTGTAGACACATTGCCATTAATCTCCCTCACTTCGAACACACTTATCCCATTGTTCTTGCCACTTTCTGAAGCAGATCTGGAAGTCCTCTTTCGTGAGTGTCATTAGTGGCTCTGTCATGTCTGCTTTCATGTCCCGGATCATTTGGGGAAGAGCCAAAGCCACACGGTGCCAGATCTAGTGAATAAGATGGATGAGGACACACCACAATATTATTAATTGACAGAAATAGCCAGCTGAATAAACCTGCTTTTCTATCCACCAAAAGAAAAAAAAGAAAGAAAGAAATTGCTGTATACCAGAAGCAATGTGTGACACTGAACATCGCCATGATGGAGTATGATTTATGGTACACTTTAAAACACACCTTCTCTCAACCGTAGCTCACACCCAACTGACTGCACCCAACACGTTGAAACTTGTCACACACTGTTACTAAGGGTCGATGCACTACTTCTCATATTGAAGGTCTCTGTCTTTCTATTGGATGGCACTAGGCAGCAGCAGTCACCATATTTGATCACAACAGAAAGGCTCTGTGTCATACATCACTTCTTTTTTTTTCTGTGTTTTTTTTTAATTAAAATTATTGGGGTGACAATTGTTAGTAAAATTACATAGATTTTAGGTGTACAATTCTGTATTACATCATCTATAAATCCCATTGTGTGTTCACCACCCAGAGACAGTTCTCCTTCCATCACCATATATTTGATCCCCTTACCCTCATCTCCCACCCCCCACCACCTTTACCCTCTGGTAACCACTAAACTATTGTCTGTGTCTATGAGTTTTTGTTTCTCATTTGTTTGTCTTGTTCTTTTGTTGTTTTTGGTTTATATACCACATATCAGTGAAATCATATGGTTCTCTGCTTTTTCTGTCTGACTTATTTCACTTAGCATTATACTCTCAAGATCCATCCATGTTGTCACAAATGTTGCTGTACCATCTTTTCTTACTGCAGAATAGTATTCCATTGTGTATATATGCCACAACTCCTTTATCCATTCATCTATCGAAGGATATTTTGGTTGTTTCTTGTCTTGGCAACCATAAACAAGCTGCAATGAACATTGGGGCACATGTGTCTTTATGGATAAAAGTTTTCAGATTTTTTGGGTACATACCCAGGAGAGGGATTGCTGGGTCATATGGTAATTCTATTCGTAATTTTTTGAGGAACCACCACACTGCCTTACATAAGGCTGCACCAGTCTGCATTCCCACCAACAGTGTATGAGGATTCCGTTTTCTCCATAGCCTCTCAAACACTTGTTACTATTTGTCTTGTTAATGATAGCCATTCTGAATGAGGTGAGGTGATATCTCATTGTGGTATTTAGTTGCATTTCTTTTTTTTAAATTTTATTTTATTAAATTTATTGGGGTGACAATTGTTAGTAAAATTACATAGATTTCAGGTGTACAATTCTGTATTACATCATCTATAAATCCCATTGTGTGTTCATCACCCAGAGTCAGTTCTCCTTCCATCACCATATATTCGATCCCCCTTACCCTCATCTCCCACCCCCCACCACCACCCCCCTTACCCTCTGGCAACCACTAAACTATTGTCTGTGTCTATGAATTTCTGTTTCTCATTTGTTTGTCTTGTTCTTTTGTTGTTTTTGGTTTATATACCACATATCAGTGAAATCACATGGTTCTCTGCTTTTTCTGTCTGACTTATTTTGCTCAGCATTACTCTCTCAAGATCCATCCATGTTGTCACAAATGTTCCTATATCATCTTTTCTTACTGCCGAATAGTATTCCATTGTGTATATATACCACAACTTCTTTATCCATTCATCTATCGAAGGACATTTTGGTTGTTTCCATGTCTTGGTCACCGTAAACAAAGCTGCAATGAACATTGAGCACACGTGTCTTTATGTATAAATGTTTTCAGATTTTTTGTATAGATACTCAGGAGAAGGACTGCTGGGTCATATGGTAATTCTGTTCATAATTTTTTGAGGAACCTCCACACTGCCTTCCATAACGGCTGCACCAGTCTGCATTCCCACCAACAGTGTATGAGGGTTCCTTTTTCTCCACAGCCTCTCCAACACTTGTTACTATTTGTCTTGTTGATGATGGCCATTCTGACTGGGGTGAGGTGATATCTCATTGTGGTTTTGATTTGCATTTCTCTGATGATTAGTGATGTTGAGCATTTTTCATATGTCTATTTGCCATTTGTATGTCCTCTTTGGAGAAATGTCTCTTCAGGTCCTCTGCCCATTTTTCAATTGGGTTGTTTGTTTTTTGTTGTTGAGTTGCATGAGTTCCTTGTATATTTTGGATATTAGCCCTTATCGGAGGCACTGTTTGCAAAAATCTTCTCCCATTCAGTTGGTTGCCTCTTTATTTTGTCGATGGTTTCTTTTGCTGTGCAGAAGCTTTTAAGTTTCATATAGTCCCATTCATTTATTTTAGCTTTTACTTCCATTGCCTTTGGAGTCAAATTCATAAAATGCTCTTTGAACCCAAGGTCCATAAGTTTAGTACCTATGTTTTCTTCTATGCAGTTTATTGTGTCAGGTCTTATGCTTAAGTCTTTGATCCATTTTGAATTAATTTTGGTACATGGTGACAGATAGCAGTCCAGTTTCATTCTTTTGCATGTGGCTATCCAATTCTCCCAGCACCATTTATTGAAGAGGCTGTCTTTCTCCATTGTATGTTTTTAGCTTCTTTGTCAAAAATTATCTGTCCATATTTATGTGGTTTTATTTCTGGGTTCTCAATTCTATTCCATTGGTCTATGTGTCTGTTTTTCTGCCAATACCATGCTGTTTTGATTATTGTAGCCCTGTAGTACAAGCTAAAGTCAGGAGTGTGATACCTCCAGTATTGTTCTTTTTCTTAAGATTGCTTTGGCTATTCGGGGTCTTTTGTGGTTCCAAACAAATCTGATGATTTTTGTTCTATTTCTTTAAAAATGCCATTGGGATTTTGATGGGGATTGCATTAAATCTGTATATTGCTTTGGGTAATATGGCCATTTTAACTATGTTGATTCTTCCAATCCATGAGCACGGAATGTCTTTCCATTTCTTTGTGTCTTCTTCAATTTCTTTCAAAAATGTCTTATAGTTTTCAGCATATAGGTCTTTCACATCCTTGGTTAAGTTTATTCCTAGGTATTTTATTCTTTTTGCTGCAATTGCAAAAGGAATTGTTTTTTGTATTTCTTTTTCTGAGATTTCATTGTTAGTATATAGGAATGCAATGGACTTTTGTACGTTGATTTTGTAGCCAGCAACTTTACTGTATTTGTTGATTGTTTCTAATAGCTTTTTGGTGGAGTCTTTAGGGTTTTCTATATATAGCATCATGTCATCTGCAAAGAGTGATAATTTAACTTCTTCATTCCCAATTTGATGCCTTTTATTTCTTTCTCTTGCCTGATTGCTCTGGCAAGGACTTCCAACACTATGTTGAAAAGCAGAGGTGATAGGGGACAGCCCTGTCGTGTTCCTGAACGTAGAGCAAAGGGCTTCAGTTTTTCACCATTAATTATGAGATTAGCTGAGGGCTTGTCATATATGGCCTTTATTATGTTAAGGTATTTTCCTTCTATACCTATTTTATTAAGTGTTTTAATCATAAATGGATGTTGTATCTTGTCAAATGCTTTTTCTGCATCAATTGATATAATCATATGATTTTTGTCCTTTATTTTGTTTATGTGATGTATCACATTGATGGATTTGCGTATGTTGAACCATCCTTGTGCCCTGGGATGAACCCCACTTGGTCGTGATGAATAATCTTTTAAATGCATTGTTGTATTCGATTTGCTAGAATTTTTTTTTTTTTTTTTTTTTTAGGATTTTTGCATCTGTATTCATCAGAGATATTGGTCTGTAGTTTTCTTTTTTGTGTTGTCCTTACCAGGTTTTGGTATCAGGGTAATGTTGGCCTCATAAAATGAGTTAGGGAGTACTGTCTCTTCTTCAATTTTTTGGAAGAGTTTGAGCAAGATTGGTATTAGATCCTCTTTGAAGGTTTGGTAGAATTCACTAGTGAAGCCATCTGGTCCCGGACTTTTGCTTTTGGGAAGGTTTTGGATGACTGATTCAATTTCGTTACTGGTGATCGGTCTGTTTAGATTTTCCAGTTCTTCATGGTTCAGCCTTGAAAGGCTATATGTTTCTAAGAACTTGTCCATTTCTTCTAGGTTATTGAATTTGGTGGCATATAATCCTTCATAGTATTCTTGGATGATCCTTTGTATTTCTGTGGTGTCCGTGATAACTTCCCCTTTTTCATTTCTGATTTTGTTAATTAGTGTCTTCTCTCTTTTTATCTTAGTGAGTCTAGCCAAGGGTTTGTCAATTTTGTTAATCTTTTCAAAGAACCAGCTCTTTGTCACATTAATTTTTTCTATTGTCTTTTTGTTCTCTATTTCATTTAGTTCTGCTCTGATTTTTGTTATTTCCTTTCTTCTGCTGACCTTGGGTTTCACTTGTTCTTCTTTTTCTAGTTCTTTAAGGTGTAACATGAGGTTATTTATTTGGGATTTTTCTTGTTTCTTGAGATAGGCCTGTAATGATATAAATTTCCCTCTTAAAACTGCTTTCACTGCATCCCAAAAATTTTGGAAGGATGTATTTTCATTGTCATTTGTTTCTATATATCTTTTGATCTCTCCTCTAACTTTTTCTTTTACCCAGTCGTTCTTAAAAGTATGCTGTTTAATCTCCCTGTATTTGTGTTTATCCCCTCTTTTTTTGCAGTTGATATCCAATTTCAAAGCCTTGTGATCAGAGAATATGCTTGGTATGATTTCAATCTTCTTAAATTTGCTGAGGCTGATTTTATGTCCCAATATATGGTCTATCCTTGAGAATGTTCCATGTACACTAGAAAAGAATGTATAGTCTGATGTTTTAGGATGAAGTGCTCTATATATGTCAATTATGTCCATTTCATCTAATGTGTCATTTAGGGCTGCTATTTCGTTATTTATTTTCTGTTTGGATGATCTATCCATAGCTGTCAATGATGTATTTAAGTCCCCTAGTATAATTGTGTTTTGGTCAATTTCTCCCTTTAGTTCTGTTAGTAGTTGCTTGGTATATTTGGTGCTCCCTGATTGGGGGCATAAATATTGATGACTGTTATGTCTTCTTGTTGTATAGTCCCTTTACCATTATGAAATGTCCATCTTTGTCTCTTGTTATCTTTTTCACCCTGAAGTCTGTTTCATCTGATATCATTATGGCTACACCTGATTTTCTCTGGGTACCATTTGCTTGGAGTGTCAATTTCCACCCTTTCACTTTGAGTCTATGCTTGTCCTTGTAGCTGAGATGTGTCTCTTGGAGACAGCATATGGTTGGGTTTCTTTTTTGATCCAATCTGCTACTCTGTGCCTTTTTTTTGGTGACTTCAGTCCATTTACATTTAGGGTGATTATTGACATGTGAGGATTTTCCATCATTCTCTCTTTAGTTTTCTGGTAAGGCTGTGTCTCCATTGTTTCTTTGCCTTTTTGTTGTTGTCCATTATTTATGTGTAGTGGTATTCTATGATGCATCCTTCTGTTTCTTCTTTTATTACAGTATACATTTCAGTTCTGGATTTTTTTCTGAGTGGTTACCCTTAAGATTATGTAAAAGAAAGTTTGATATTTCGAGTATTCCATTTTCTTCAGCAAGCTTACTTTCTCCATTCCCATATTCCAATTCAGGTCTTTACTCTCCCCCTTTTTATGTTTTGGTTGCCACAAATTGTCCCTGGTGATGGTGGTCGAATAGCCGAATAGTATTTCTTGTAGTGCAGGTCGTGTATTAGAAAATTCTTCCGCTTCTGTATGTCTGGAAAGGTCTTTATTCCTCCTTCATATCTAAAGGATATCTTTGCTGGATATATTATTCTTGGCTTATAATTTCTCTCTTTCCGTAATTTGAACATTTGTTTCCATTCCTTCCTGGCTTGTAGAGTTTCTGCTGAAAAATCTGATGATAATCTAATGGGATTTCCTTTGTAGGTTACCATCTTCTTTTCCCTGGCTGCCTTGAGGATTCTTTCTTTGTCGTTGATTTTAGACAGCTTCAATACAATGTGCCTTGGAGAAGGCCTGTTGGGATTGAGGTAATTAGGTGTTCTATTTGCTTCTTGGATTCGAGGATCCAGTTCTGTCCACAAGTTTGGGAAGTTCTCATCGACAATTTGTTTGAATATATTCTCTGTTTCCTTCTCTCTTTCTTCTCCTTCTGGTATGCCCATTATTCTTATATTGCTCTTTCTGATGGAGTCAGAAAGTTCTTGTAGAGTTCTTTCATTTCTTTTAAGTCTCAAGTCTCTGTCTTCTTCCATCTGTGTCATTTCCAGGCTTCTATCTTCGATGTCACTGATTCTTTCCTCCATGTGGTCAACTCTACTACCTAAGCTGGTTATTTCATTCTTAATTTCTTCTATTGAGTTCTTAATCTCCAGAAGTCCTATTTGGTTCTCTTTTAAAATTTCAATCTCTTTCGTAAAATGCTCATGTTGTTCTTTGACTGTGTTTCTGAGTTCATTAAACTGCCTTTCTGTGTTTTCTTGCATCTCATTGTGCTTTTTCAGAACTGCAATCTTGAATTCTCTGTCATTTAAGTCACACATTTCCATATCTTTAAGTTCCTTTTCTGGAGACGTTTCACTTTCTTTCTGAACTGTCTTGTTGCCTTGGTTATTCATGGCAATTACTGATTTATTATTTCTCTTCCTAGACTTCTACAGGAGTAGCTTCTGCAACAGGTTGATAGGAAGAGGTCTTTCTTTTGTTTTCCGGTACTTGTTGGTAGACTGTTTTATTTTCTCTCTGACTGTAGCCTTTCTTTCTCTCTCACATTGGTAGTGCTATGTTTTCTCTGCACTATTCCAGCTTCTCACACAATGGGGGCATTCCTTGGGAGATGGGCTTCTCCTCTGTTAATAGTTTTCCTGGGTCACAGGGTGCAGTATCCGTGTGGGTATGTGGAGAGCTTTTGAAGTTCCAAAGCTCTTTCTGCACCAGATTCAGAGCCCCTATGTTTCAGCTGTTCTGTTTACTCCTGCAGGGATCTTCCCAGATAGGTGGGGCCAGGGGTTGGGTGAGTTGTGAGAGGTGGTCCACAGCAGTGGCGGGTACCATCACCACAGCTGGTCCTGCTTCCACCGCTCCCTTCCCACTGCCGGAACCAGTTGTGGTGCGAATCTGTGTCTGTGGTCCACAGTTCTCAGAACAGCAAATATTCTGCTCTTTAGATCTGACACTAGTAGTTTTCTGCTTCTAGCACCGGGCAGGTGGGGGCAGGGCGATCTCTGGGTGGGTAGGGAGGTGGCAGCTAGTCTCAGTGCCTAAGGCTTCCATTCTCTGCTCAGCAGTGAGGGCTTAAAGCACCGTTTTCAGCCTTCTTCCTTCAGTCTTTTCTCCGAGGTCTCTGCCGTGAGCATTGGATTCAGCTGTGTTATATACTGTCCCCTCAGCCCTGTGGGCCATACGTGGAGGCCTAGCAGTCCGAGTTCTTCCCTCTCCCACAGATGCAGTAGTTCCCGGATGCAGCAAGCTCGGAGCACTGAGCTAGGTCTGCATCCTGCCCCCGTGTGGCTCCATCTCTGCACTTCTCCCTTTCCTCCTACCCTGCTCGCACGGTTCGCCCATCTTTAGGTGAATTCAGTAGTAGGCCTCTTCGTCTTGCCTGTCCGCTGTGCAGGGTGTCCTTTGTGGAGTTATAGTTTTTCGATTAGTTATAAATACCAGGGGAGATTTACAGAGGCTCACCTGACGCCGCCATTTTGATGACGTCTCTCCTTGATTTTTTTTTAAGGAGTGCAATCAATTTCATATCACATTGTCATAATGTACAGAATTAAGATGGTTCTGATAAAAGTTTATGTTTCATGTTCTTAAACTACAATATGATAACTATACATGAAAGTTACCTAAGATAGCTTGTGCCTAGTGGAGCATACTTTCTCCAATGCAATATTCATCTCCAATTCCATTTTCATATTAATACGACAGTCCATCATCAAGGAGGAGAGGAAATAGCACTTCCTTGATTCAAAGCAAAGCATCTGGAAACACATTATTGCTTTCTGCATCACTCTTCCCCCAACCACTGTTAACATATGAGGTATTTTGCCCATTCCTGACTCTTTAGAGCTTTCCACAACTACCTAACTGGGTTATGGTGAGTACAGTAGCAAATCTCCCTTTCCCATGTGGATATTTAACATCTGAAGAAGAGGAAAAAATATTGGACTCCAAGTCTTTCATACTCTGCTTTATTTGGGGTACCACATCTGAGAACAGCCAAGCTTATTTTGCTAAATGAGGTGTTCAACAGACAGACCCACACACAGAAAAACATTTTGCAAGTTTCTGGGGGTTCTCCTCTCCTTCAGGGAAACCTTTGCAATAACTTTTGAGAGGCACATGTCACCTCTATGAGAGAGGGAGCCAGAGCTTGTTTCAATATGATTTGCTGACAGGGTACATAAGACTTTTAGCAGAGCAGAGGTGTCCAGAGATAAGCTAAGAGGGTTCAACGCGTATTATATCTTAAAGCAAAATCTTCATGTTGGTTTACTAAAGACCTTTATCAACTCATGATTAGTAATGATACTGTTCTCAAGCTTATTTTACACAATAATGATCAATCTCTAACCTGAAGAACTTGAAATATATTTATACAATCTTTATAAAGCTGTAATGGAAGGCAAGACTGCTCACTGCAAAACTTGGGCTTTTCTCATTAATAACCCCTCCTGTGTCTTGAGCTTTACTTGTGTACATATCACTTGCTAGTCTACTGACTGTGGCTGTTACCTGTGTGGGTCCATTATCACAATATCAGCACAGCTAAACTCTTCATTCTTCTGTCTTATATTTAGTTCTCAAAATGTAAAGTGGTACAAGTTTTCTGGTTGTCAGTTGGTGGCACTTGAGAGGGCATGAATCTGGAGAGTACATGGGAAGGGTGGCATAAGTAAAAAAGGCAACGATTACAAGACTACTCTGTAATCACTGAACACATTTTGCTATTGTCCCAATCATAAAAATGACCAACCCCCTTCCCCAATCTAGATATTATGAAGGAGTGCTACTTCTTTACCTGTCACTTTAGCCTTGCCCTAGTCTTCCCCATTCGTAGAGTAAGGTTGATTTAGATGCCGAATCATAGAATTACTCATGCTTCTTGACAGCTTTCCATCTACAGCAAAGCCTCACTTCCTTAAACCCTCCCCCAATCACCAACACAAGTCCCAATCCTATAATAAGTCATTTCTAAACCCTCTTATTGATGCCTCTCATGATTCCTCATGGCGTGTGTTCTCTCTCTCTCTCTACAACCCAACTTGTTCAAACACAGGCATGTTCCTCGTGGTTTTTAGCTGGAGGACATTGCCACTCATGATTATGACAAAGCAGTTCCACTTCAAGGAATTTATCATACAGAAATATTCAAACAGGCTTAAAGATATAAACAAGGATGCAGAAATTGACAAGCTAATTCTAAAATTCATGTACAAAAGAATAAACAAAATAACTTCAAAAACTAATACAGTTAGAGGACTCACGCTGCCTGATATCAAGACATTATAAGGCTACTGTAATCAAGACAGTGTGGCATCATAATCAAGACACACAAATAGAACAATTGCACTGTACACCTGAAGCTGAAGTTGAATAATATTGTGTGTCAACTATAATTTAATATATAGTCACAGGATATGGAATATAGCATAGGGAATAGAGTCAATGGAATTGTAATAGATATATACGATGTAAGAGGGGCAAAAGATTGGGGGAGGGGAGTTAACACTTCATGAAGAGTGAAATGTCTAACTATTGCATTGTTTTGTACACCTGAAACTAAAAATAAAAATTGAAAAAATACACAAGTAGATCAATAAAGAGCCCAGAAACAGACCCGTACATACAGGGACAACTAATTTTTGACAAAGACACAAAGGCAACTCAGTGGAGAAAGAAATCTTTTAAGCAAGTGATGCTGGAAAAATTGGCTATCACTATGCCAAAAACTGAACTTCAACCTATAACTTGTACCATAGACAAAAAAAACTCAAAATGGATCATAGACCGAAATGTAAAACCTAAAACTGTAAAACTTTTAGAACATAGGATAAAATCTTTGTGACCTGGGTTAGGCAACGATTTTTTTTTTTAATGTAGCACTAAAACACACTGGTTAAAAGAATTATTCTTCATCAAAATTAAAAACTGCTCTTCAAAAGACCTCTTTAAGAGACTAAAAAGACAATCCACAGAATGGCAGGAAACATTTGTAAAACAGATCTGATAACAGACTTGTATCCAGTATATATAAAAACTCTTTAAAATCAACCAAATGAACCACCAATTAAAAAAAATGGGCAGTAAGACTTACACAAACTTCACCCAAGCTATATGGATGGCAAATATGCATGTGAAAAGATGTTCCACACCATTCGTCATTAGAGAAATGCAAATACAGTCTACAAGGACATGGGGATAAAATTAAAAAGACTGACCATGCCAAATGTTAGCAAGGATGTGGAGAAATCAGAACTCTCATACACAGCTGCAGCAGTGTGAAATGGTACACTTTGGAAAACATAAAAGTTAAACATATACCTACCATATGATCCAGTCATCCCACACCTAGGTATTTACCAAAAAGCAAAGCATATGACCATAGAAACAGCTGTACACGAATCGTGACAGCAGCTTTATTTCTAACAGCCCAAATGTGGAAACAACCCAAATGTCCACCAACAGGCGAATGGATAAGCAAACTGTGGTATAGTCATATCATGGATACTACTGGCAATAAAAAGCAATCACTGTTGATACATACAACATGGATGGATCCCAAATAATCATGGTGAGTGAAAGAAGCCAGAACCCCTCCAGGTCCCTCCCCCAATCCATGTTGTATGATAACATTTCTATAAAATTACAGAAAGTGAGAATGATTCCATACTGTGGTAAAGCAGATCAGTGGTTGTCTGGGGGCGGGGAGATATAGGGAGGGTAGGAGGGAGAGATTACAAAGGGGCATGAATAAACTTTTGGGGTTGATGGACACAGTCACTATCTCGACTGTGGTGATGGTTTCATGTGTGTAGACATGTCAAAACTCATTCAATTGTATATTTTAAATATGAACGGTTTAACGTATGTCAATTATATCTCAAGAAAGCTATTAAATAAAAAGCATGTAAATACTAAATTGGAAAGATAACTGGAAAGACGAAAAGGCAAGTGGCAGAATACTATAGTCTTATTTTTGCAAAGAAGCCATTTGTGCATGTTGTTTATTAAGAGGATATGCAATGAAAGATTAGGCACTATGCACCAACTGTTAACACACAGAAAAAACCTGAGTGATTCAAAACCCTGTTGCAGATGCATACTTACTGACATGGAAAGACATTCACGATACACAGTTAGTGGGGGAGAGGAGCAAGTTACACACACTATTTACAGTATGATCTTCTTTTAGTTTCTTAACGGTTTGAAAAATCTCAATGCATATAACCCAGTATTTTCATACACTGAGACATTCTCTTAAGCTCAGACCAGGGTTTATAATCCCTACCAAGAGCCTTAGAGAACATAGCCATAGCTCAAATGTCCTGGGGATGCTTTCTGAACCACACAGACTTCCAGGAATCACTATCATGTCGGTTGAGGCAGCACCCTCTCTCCCAGCTTTCCTGTTCTGTGTCGATGAAGCTGCAGTTATGGGCCTAAATTTCTACAATTAAGTTTATCCTGTACAGTTTTAGCTGGTACAAATGCACAAAGTGGAGTAGCCTACTAGTAAAAGACAGTGCCTTTTGGCTTATCATGTGACTCCCACGTGAAAAAGAGAATAAATTATAAATGGTAAAAATAATCACGTTATGATTTTGCAAGGAGGAAGCAAGCAATTATCTTTTTAAATGTAACGTATGAAGCAATGTACAGAGTGATTCCAGTTCCTTGGGGGGAAAAGGACATACAGATTGAAAAAGATAGGAAGGACACAAAGCAAATTTCACTTGCTGATGAAATTTACATCTTATTCATTCAATAGTTTTGGGAACCTACTGTTTTCCAGACACTGCTAGTTCAAATCCATACACTCATCCCAGATTTTTCTCCTGACCTCCAGTAGCCAAGTGCCTCATGGACATGTGCATGGGGGAAGTAAAGAATTGCAAGACTGGCGGGGACATTATCTACAGCAAACTGAATCATTAAAAGCAGTCTCTGAGCCTTCAAGGCCTCCATCAAAAAAGTGAGGACTGTAAGGCAGAGAGTGAGTGGGGTTTGGTATCAGACAAAACAGCTACGCCACCTGTCTGCTATGGGAATCTAGGAAAAAGTATTTAACCTCCCTGATTCTCACTGGAGGTGATCCAGAATAATAAGTTATGGTATTAACTTAAAAAACAACAACAACAACAACGAAAACTACCAGTACCTAGGTCACAAGACCATTGTGAAAAGAGGTGGGAAAAAAGACCCTGAATATAGTGCCAACATAGTATCTTACATTAGCAGCATGTATGCAGGACATCTTTCCTCCCTACACCTATTTCTCTTCTGTGAGATGATTCTGACACAAATGAAACAGCCTAACACTACAAGAGTTATAAATGTATTAGCAAAAATTTTTTAAAAAAATGAATATTACATCTTATCAAGGATTCAGGGCCATTTCTGTGTTGTGAAATGAGTTATCTGACGCAGGTAGAATAAAAGACTAATCCCTTACATTAAACAGCTTATAGCAACCCTTGCCTCCTTTATGTACTGGGAGTGCACATTTCACAGAGCGAGTGAGGGTATGTGTATGCGTGATTGCACGTACTGTTATCTTGTGTGTGCATTTCCGCAACTAGATTATAAGTCCAAGGATATTAACTTTTATGCTGTTTGAAGCCACAAATGGATCTAAGCAGACACTAATGAACAAGTTAGCTTACTTAGGATGAACTGGTTCACTAAGTTCTTAAGTGAAACGTTAAGAAGCGTCCCATCGACACAAGGTAAAAATCAACAGGCGTTTTCAGCTCACGATGGAATAGTCATTTAATACCCGCCAAAACGTCTAGCTCAAAGCTGGAGATACTGTGCCACGATACTGTGTTAAAGATGTAACTCACAATATGCACACCGTAACGAACAAAACATTATGCAAGGCTCTTTCAGAAGAGACAGCCTATTATTAGAGTTTGGCGATTGTTCCAAGCGTTCCCTTTTATTTCTGGCTCATTTTACATTGTCTCAATAATCCCTTTAACTTCACGGAAGATGGCCATGAGTGTGTTATAACTCAAGTGATCGACAACTACAATCGAGCCCTTTCTGATATGCTCTTTTATGTTAATAAATATGGCCACGGCACTAACCAGATTGGCTTTTGCTTCTTTCTGGTTGAAGATGAGTTTCAATGCTGCTAATGCCTTTGTATTGATCATGTCTCTGGCTGCAGCTGGGTTCTCAGACAAATTCAACAGTACTTTCAGAACAAGATTTCTGGTTTTACGATTTCCCAGGGACAGCACACGAAAGAGCTCTGAAAAGTAATTGGCAACAATACGGTGATGGTTAGAGTCAGCAGTCAGTTGCCCTAGTATCTTTAATCCAGACTGCTGTCCGGGTGAGTTCAAGGGAAAACACGCCGTTTCCTCACACATGTGCTTGACATGTAATTCAACCTTGCGCTGTCTTTCATCCCCAGAAGGGGGATTCAGAGTAATTACGGCCTTTTTCCTCATTTCAGAGGAAGGAAAACTGAGCAAGCTTTCAATAAGCGTCACCACACCCACCTCATTGATGAACTCTTGGGCAAATGGATGAACATGAATGACCCCCATTGCAATTTGAGCTATTTTATGAATGAGAGGATCAGTAGTTGACTTAAGTAAGGTAACAAGTTTTTCAAATTCCTCGGAATTCATGTAGCATTCCATTTTGCAAGGGCAAGCAAATGGCTTAATCCCATTCGCCTCCCTGAACCTGATTTGGCGTCTAATCTCCTCTATGGTCTGAATGCAAGGGTCAGAACCAAATGGGCACTCAGGGATAGGCTGTGAGCATGGAGGAGTGCTCATGGAAGAGCACACTGTTGCCACAGGCAAAGAATGAGCATTCTCCTCAGCTGAGGCCAGGACAATATATGAAGGAGGCCTCGTCTCAGATGGGACTTGGGATCTAAATCCTAACACTGCCGGGGTTACAGCAGGGGCTTTGGGCCAGACAGTGACCTCAGACCAGTCCTTGGGCCTATTCTTTTCATTAATTTCATCCACAGGCTGGGGCCTAACTATCTTACTCACGGGTCTCGGATTAGGGTCAAAACTAGTTTCGTCTCCATCCCAAAACCAGTTCCCGATAACGTTCTCTTCCTCCTCCTCCTCAGCCCCTGGCCTAGCCTTGCAGCTAGCCCCAGCCACCACAGGCTCCAGCTTCCCAGCACAGGACGGGGGACCAGGATCAGCTCTTTCTTCATCCTTAGCCCTGGGACGATTACCAGTCTCTTCTCCAGTCCAGAACCCGGAACCAACACTGGTCTCCTCCCCAGCCCGGGAGCAGGCACCAATACCAGCCTTATCTTTACGCATGGACCTGGACTCTGCACTAGCCTCAGCCACACAACGAAACCAAGATACTCCAGTGGCCGCATCTTCAGCTTTGGGACTGAAATTTGCCAGGGATCCTTCTTTCATCTCAATTACAACCTTGTTCTTAGACACTGCCTTCGTCTCTGCCACTGAATCTGCCTGAGACCCTGCTTTGGCTACTGCTTTGGCCGGGATCTTGGCTCCAGGCCTGACTACACCAGCAGCCTCTCTCTTTGCTTCGGCCTCTACACCAGCCTTTTTTGCAGTTTTGGCCTTATTTCTACTCCGAGTCATGGCTGAAGCCGAGTTATATAGGTAGCCCTATACAGTCTTGGCCTTGGCTCTCAACCTGTCCCAGGCCGATGTCTTGACACTCTTTCACTGGGTCAGAGAGAAACTTTGTAGCAACAGTTAGAGTCAACTGGCGGTTCAGCAGGCACGCAGTCCCCTTGCCAAACACACAGCCTCTGTCACTGATACAGACAGAGGGCAGAGGCACTCAGGCCGAGGGAAGGTGATGGGTACTCTTCCGCCACTCCAAGGCCTCCACAGCCACCGCTGGAGACGGACCTGAGGGGGAAGAAGGAAATGGGCTTTGAATCTCTTCCATCTATGCAGGCAGCCACACAGGACATGACAGAGTAGACATGGACTGTGTGGTCGGAGAAGTGGAATCGTAGAAAACTGTTACCTCGTTTTATCCCTTCCACACTCCCATTATCGCCCAACAGTGTCCTGCCCGGGCATTACTACACTCTTTTCTCTGCATTGAATAGTAGCAGGGATGGTGGGAAAGCTTGCTGAAAGGGAGAGAGGCTAAGGAATGCCCAGCCCCCCTGGTATACACCACTACACTCTACAGGTCTATCCAGGTAGGCCACACACCAACCTGACTGATCTGGTACAATTTCCTCCTCCTTCCTTGCTTCCAATGTTGATAAGCCCTACAGCTGAAATCACAGGCAGACCTAAGGACAAAAACACAGGAGGGATTGGAATTCTGAGTTTTGCTAGGCAGACACGCACTCTGCTTTCTAAACCCAATGCCTGCCCTTTTTCAAATCTAGAGCTCTGGTTATACAGTTGACCCTTGGGGTCGACACGTGGGTTAGAGATGCTGACCTCGCGTGCAGCAGAAAACCCATAGACAACTAAAGTCGGCCCTCAGCACATGTGGATTCCCAACCACAGAGCTGAACCTTGAACAATGAGGGTTTGAACTGCAGTCAGTACAACTGCGTGGGTCCACTGAACTGTGGTCACATGAAAAAAAATCCACGTGTAAGTGGACCCGCGCAGTTCAAACCCGTGTCATTCAAGGGTCAACTGTGGAACGACTCTTGCCTCCTTGGTCCTCCTCAGGGCTTCCCTCCCCATTTCCTGGGTATCTATCAATTACCCCATAGGCACAATCCTGGCTCACCCCACACCCATTTCCTATACGCAAATGGGAGGGCAGAGGTGTCTAGAATATTGGGAGACAATGGCTCCAAGATATGATCTGGCCTTACCCACGTGCCAACAGCCAATTCCCACCCCCACTCAAGAGGGGTGCTCATGCTCACACTCACCTTGGATCCAAATGAGTAGTTTTCGTCCTCTTTCTTAATTACATTCAAAGCGAACAGCTACCTACAGGATTTCAACAGGAACCTACAAAGAAACAAGCCTATAGATAGACAAAAAGGCCAAGGAAGGAAAACAGAGGAGACTGAGCGGGCCCAACACTCATGACAAGTGTTATAACATGCTTTCGTAAGTTCAAGGTCAGGTTAAATGTCTCCCACCTGTCTGCTCCTCCCAAATGACTCCCCCTCCATTCCCCTAAGACCTGCAGCTTGTCTACTTACACCTCCCAACTCTGAAGTCAGTCATTTTCCCAGCAGAGGCCACACCTCTCTCCCTGAACAAAAAATGAGGTACCAGAGTGGGCAGTGGAAAACACGCAACTGTATTTAGAAAGAAGGCAGTAATGATGATGGGGACGGTTATTTCCACAGCACCCCTGCATGACCCTGCCTTTTCCTCTTCTCCATGCATGCATAGATCCTACCTCATTCAGCAACTATGCCAGCCAGTCCTCGCAGCAGGGGACCTCTGGAGATGCGGTCCTTCCCACCAAAGAACAGTCCTCTAGCTGCAGAAGAGTCACGCCCTACAGAAAGAGGTAGGGGCATTCAGCCAAACACCAGGAAATTATGTTGATAACGGTAGAAAAAATATCAGGTTAATTAATGGGCAGATACCCAGAATTCAGGTCCTAACATCTCCTTTTCAAGGATCAGGAAATAAGAAAAAAAAAATCAAGTCTTCCAACTCCCATACTTTCTCAGGTATCCACCCTCAGGAACTCCACAACATCTGTGGGACTACCTCTGCACCGTAATGACAGGGACTGTGCCGGGAGGATGGAGATGATGTTTAGGTTTCCAGAACCAGCAAGTAAAGAAGCAGAATGACTTCATGCGTTCTACATTGCTTTTTCCAAAACCTTCCCCTCTATTCTGAACCACCTCCCCCCAGTATCTCAACATATTAAAGTGGGCTGGGATGTGGAGAAAACAGATTCCCCAAGGACAAAGGTGGACTAACAGCGCACTCTTTATTTCCATGGACTCCTCCCCCCGCCATTTGCTTGCACTTAATTGGGTGTAAGATCTAAATATGCAAGGCAATAAAACTGCTGTCTTAAGAGAAAGGCACACATTTCATTTTGGTGTCTCCCCCCCTACTTTTTTCCCTCCCCACCCCCCACCCCCCCAAACTCTGGTTCCAGCTGTTGTTTCTCAGCCTAGTTGTGTAGGACTCAGCTCCCTGGCCCACGTTGGTATTATGAGCCTCCTGGCTGGAACCGCTCACACCCGCCCCCGCCCCCCAGCTCCAGGTCGAGCCCAGCCACTGTTGACAATCTTGGCTGTCGAGGGCGCAGCTCACTGGCCCATGTGGGAATCGAACCCGTGACCTCGGCGATAGGAGCACAACCGCCTGAGCCACCGGGCCGCCCCTCATTTTGGTGTCTTCTTAATCTACCGAGTCAGTAGCCCTTTTGCTACCGCGCAGACGGCCGACTTTGGCACCAACGAGGCACCTGTGGGAAGGACAGCAAGGACGCGGGGCCCAACAGGCCCCTTTCCAGAATCAGGGCCCGGAGTAGCCAACGCCCCCGCCCCGGCGCCCTCCAGCCCAGCTCCGGCTCAGGGCTCCGCCATTTCTCCCGCAGCAGCAGCAGCAGCAGCAGCCTCCCCCACCGCCCTCTCCCGGAAAGCAGGCAGGGGAGAGGCCGGCGTGGATCGCTTCCCCAGGAGCCCAGGGAGCCTCTCAGGCCACCCCTGGACCTTGGGCCGGGCCCCAGCCCGTCGCTGCCGCAGCCTCCGCGCAGGCGTCCCCCGGAGCTGCGCCCCTCTCTCCGGAACCGGCTCGGACCCGTTCGCCGCCTCCGCCTCCTCGCCAGGATGCCAGGGGCTGGGCGCGGGTCGTAAGCTGGTCGAGAGTGGGGGGCCACCGCCCGCGTGCAGAGCACCCCCACTTGCCTTTCCAGGCTCGGGGCCCGGGTGGTCGGCCTCCCCTCCTCTCGGACCTCCTCACTCGGGTCCTCCCTGCCTTGCGTGCGCACCGAATTGCAAAGAGGCGTCCGGCCCCCGCGCCGCTGCACCAAACCCGGCAGGGGCTGCGCAGGATGCGGCACGAACCGCTGGCCGCGAGGGTGTCGGGAAAGCGGGGCGGAGGGAGGTCGCACCGCTGGGCTCAACGCACCCACCTCTGCCAGGCGCCCTGCAGTTCCGACCCGGAGGGGGCGGGGACGGGAGCAGCCCCAGCCTGTGGGGCGGGTAACGCCAGCCCGCCTCAGGGGACCTCTGCGGCCCCCTGCCGGTACCCCCCACGACGTTTCCCGCCCTATAATCTCTGGGACCCGCGGGCGGGGGTGGGGGTGCAGGATCCGCAGGTCGGGAGCAGCCGCGCCTGAAGCAGCAGCGGTTGGATACAAAGCGCCCCTAGTTGTGTCTGCCCCCCTCCACCTCCACCTCCCCCTTCCTGGCGCCATCCTTCCTGGACGCTGATGGGAGAGGGGCTGGGAGAATGCTGGCTGGGAACGGACAGGCCATCGAAGGCCAGATCGACCCGGAGGTCCTGAGGTGCCCCCCCCCAAGTTCTTTCATTGTTCAGGGGCCCAGGGAGGAGAGAACGTGGGGAGGGGGCTGCCATGGAGGCCTCACCACTGCCCCTCTCCTAAAGGCAGACCTAGACCTCTAACCCTGGGAGAGAATCCTGCTCTGCGCCCAGATTCATTCTTGCTGCCACACTACTTTTTTCTCATTCGAAATGCTAACACACGTGTTGCCGTTCTGCGGTCCCCACAGTTGCCCAAGAAAGAGGACCTTTCCCTGTCAGGACCCACACCGGGGGTCATACAATCCTCGCTGTCTGTGACCCCCACAGCCAAGTGTCAGGTACCAGGTAGGGACCGTCCTGGTTCCTCTTCCTGTCCTCCGTCTTGTCTTGCAGTCCCATCCAAGCTCTCATGATCTTGGGCAGTGTGCAAATGTGGCAGGGATTAATTAGAAGCAGTTCAGGTCTCGGCCACTTGCCATACACACCTGCGTAGCTTATCCATTAGAGCTGTTAACACAGTAGTCATACATGTTGTTAATTCCCTGATAATCACAAAATCTGCATTACATCTCAGTCTGGTTCTGATGCTTACTCTCTATCCTCGAGCTGTGCCTGCTCTTGTCTTTGGCACGCCTTGTAATTTTTTGTTGAAAGCTGGATATGATGTGTTGGGTAACAGGAACTGAGGTAAACAGACCCTTTGCGAGAAGTTTTGCGTTAGCTGGTTAGCGGTTGAGCTGTGTGTAATGTTTGCTGTGGCTGTAGGTGCCAGGGTCTTCAAATTCCTCTGGTGTCCTTATTTTTGTCTCCCCTCTTAGCTTTGGGCTTCCCTAATTACCCTTTGCACAGACACTCTGTGTGTTGCAGCTCTTTTAGCCGTACTGCACAGCTATTACACTGGAGGCTTGTGTGACAAGGTAAAAACGTGGGGAGAAGTGTTCTATAATCTTACAATTAAATCCCAGGCTTTTGTGGGCCTGTGTCCCTAGGCTGTGACCTTCACAAGTGTTTCTTAGCTTCTTTCTCCTCCTTAGGTGAAAATGGAAGGCTAGAGTGGGCTGGATAGGAAGAATGCCCTTCCCTCTGCTGGGATAAGGCTCTGGCAAAGTCTTTTCCCCTGCGGAGCAGGCCTCTGTCACGGAGAAGGCTCTGGGTGTATTTCACAAGAGCACAATTCCCCTCTCACTGCCGGACCAACTACGGGGTCTGCCTGGGAGCTTCACTGGGAGAACCCGCTGGAGTTCCCATATTTAAAGCCCGCTAAACCTCTAAGACTGCAGGTCGGGTTTCTCACTCTCATACTATTCCACACTCAGCCTCCAGCAGTTTGTCAAAATTACCTGTTTGTCTTCTCACCTGTTTATGTCTCTAGCCGTTTCTGTGCTATGTAAGGAGAGCTAGGCTGTGACTCTCCAGATTTGTCTTTTCTCCAGAATTTGGGGTGTTCATTTGCCCCGTGACCTCAGCTCTCTGATGAGTCTAAGGTTAGTCACTGATTCTCAGTTTGTTCAACTTTCTTTCAGGCTATAAGTACGGGAGCAATGTCTTCCAAGCTCTTTACATGTCAGAACTGAATCTGGACGTCTGGCCTGGCCTATGGATTTTGACTGGGTATAGCTAAAGATCAGTGAGTGATAAGCTTTTGTCCTCTTATTTTCAGCTGAACTTTACATCTGGGAATAAAGTTGCTCTGCAAATCCTAGCTGCTCCACAATTATTAGCCCTTTCCCTTCCCAGGCGTAGAAAATGTGTGTGGCTCGCACAGCTTGGCATGTCAGCCTCCAAATTCTTAACCTGGAGTGCAGACTAGAATTCCAACTTCCTGAATCAAAGTTCCTCGTGGTGAGGTCGGAGCAACTGTGACTTAACTGTAGGAGAAGAAAGTCACCTCTGTCACCACCAGCACCGAGAGCCAGTTCACCGTACTACGAGGTGCTTGCTTAGACTAGAGTAACCACTTTCTGAGCCCCGGAAGCGCTTTCTAAAAGGAGGCTGCATGGTACAGTTGGGGCTCTCTCCTCTGGGCTCTGCTCTGGGACTTGGCCGGACTTCAGAGCCAGGTAGTCCAAAATTTGAATAGAGACTTTGCCACCAAGTATTTGTGTCACTTTGGAAAAGGTACTCCATGTTTCTGTGACTCAGTTAACGCGTCCCCCACAGGATTCTCGTGCACACTGAATGAGAAACTGTCTGATATTCTGAAATACCTGCATGTATCAGGTCTCTCTAGTTCCTTTTAAAATTGTGATCTAGTCATATTATGGGGTAGGCTGGGGTAAGCAGGAAAGAGTTGATGAGAACTCCGTGGTGGCTCTTAGAGGTCACGAAAGCTAAGACATTGCCGCTGTACTCTTTGTGACTGTCACCTCAGTACTCTGTATACTGTTCTGCTTCCCATAATTACGAAAAGAACATCATCTTTGTGTAAGTATGCCCTCCTCCTCCTCCTCTTCCCCCTCCTCCTCCTCCTCCTCCTCCTCCTCCTCCTCCTCCTCCTCCTCCTCCTCGTAGTCAACGTACCACAGGGGGCCTGATCCCGGTTCCAGGGGTCAGTCTGCTTGGTCTAGGGGTAATCCATTGCCTTGGTACTCTCTGGTTCAGGAAGGGGTGGTGATCTAACTCTGCTCAATGGGACATTAGGAGAAGACTGCAGGACTTCTGAGGATAGTGTCCTCACTCATAAGAAAAGGCCATCGGGAAAGATTGTCTCCTTTTCTTCCTCAGGAACTTGCTTGTGTCCTAGAATTATTGCGACCATCAAGCTTCCAGCCTTAGGATGGAGGCCGATACTGTGAATGGCAGGAGGAGGAGATGGAAAAACAGCCGAGTCCTTAACTGAATCAAACAACCATCGAGGCCTCAGTACTTCCAGTCTGTGGATAATAAATTTCCTTATTCAGTTAGTTTTAGTTAAGTTCCTTGTTATATGAAAATGGAACAAACTTAAATGACATGTATGTTCAGGCACAAAACAACTCATCAGTGAGTAACAGTTCCTGACTTTTGTCTGTCAGTAAGCACCTACTTCTTAAAACCAGTGGCAGAGCTCATGTTCCCAGGTGAAAGGAAAATGTAGATTCTGACCGCCTTGCCTAATGAATGACTGCCAGAGGTCTGACAGCGGTGATTGGCTTCTGTTGTAGACTGAAAAGGAAAGCTTCAGGCAGAAAACCCAGATCCTGACCTTTCTAGGGGCTTAGGAGGTACATTAAATACTTGAGCTCCTAGATAAGCCTGGTTTCAGTTCGGAGAGTCATTGTGTGAAAGTGCACCCTTATGAAATGTCCATGACGTAAAGATATCAGAGCTATCTGCTTTCAATTCAGGGGGCTGTACTGAGGTTGAGCAAGATAAATGCAGTGTCAACAGTTAGAAAGGTTGGAGAACTTTCCCCAGGCATACTGCACCAAACAACACAGGCGTCAAAAGAGGCGGATATTTCAAGAGCTGGGATTTTGCCAGGACAGTGGAGCCAGGCACTAGAGGACATGGCAGAACACTAGTAAAAATGATGGACTGCAATGGACAATTAAGTTGGTAAGGAAGGAGTAGGCTGATGATACACTAGGAGAAAGGGATGAGGGACAGGAGGTGTAACAACACTCCGGTTTAAGTGTCTTTTTGATGAATAAAGCACTTTGCTACAAACTGTAAGGAACAGAAAATCTGACGAAGATAGTGACAGTGACGATGGCAGCTTTTAGTGACCATTAGCACTAGACGGATACAGATGTAGCCTAATGGTGATGCACGCTGGCTCCAGATTGAAACTACAAAGGCTTCAGTCTCAGTTCTTCTGTTAACCAACTCAGTGAGCTTGGCCAAGTTACTTAACCAGTCTGTGCCCCAGCTTCCCCACATCGAGAACGGAGACAACAACGGCATCTACTCCATAAGTTTGTTTTGAGAATAGAATAGGTCAATGCATTTAGAAGAGCAGCTGGTACACGTAAAGCACCCAATACATTTTAATATCAACAGTAGTTACTATCATAAGCAGTAAAAGGCTCAGGTGTTCCCGTCAGACAGAAGGGTTTGATTTACACTTCCAGAGTCTAAGTTTCTTCCTCTCTGCTACCTGTCCCTCAACACTAGTTCTGCCTATTTCACTAAAAAAACAAAACAAAACAAAAAAACGACAACAACAACAACAACAACAAAAAACCTCTCTAGAACATGGTATAAAGAAACGAAAGCTTAAATCGGGGCAAATAAAATACTGTGTAAGTATACAGGAGGGAGGAATTACTTCCTACCAAGGGGCAAAGAGTAAGGGTGAGGGTGTCAGAAAGACTTCAAACACACCTAGCATTTGAGCTGAGCCTAAAAGGATGAGTATGTTTCCCCGTAGGCAGAGAACGACTGCGAGAGCACTGAAGATTGCGTGAACAGCGTGGGGAAAGGCACGGAAGTAGTCAAGCAGAGGGGATAGTTGGGTTGGGAAATAGCAGGAGAGTGCAGTGTGGCCTGAGTGCAGGCAAAGTGGAGCAGGGCTTGGACGAGGGTGAGGCACCTGAGAGGGAGTGCCTCCTGAAACTGTGTGTGTCCTTCTCTCATTCCAGCCCCCACCCTGACTTGGAAGGATGTGTTGGGAGGTGGAGACAGAAAGGTGGAATTGTATGGAAGGGTGCAGGGCCTTGAAACCCTGCATAGGGAACCTGGTGGTCTCCTATAGAGGTGATCCCACTGAAGGCTGCTCTTTGGAAAAGGGGGGGGGGAGAGACTCAGTGGGTGCTAATCGTCCAGCAAGGATGTAAGAAGATACCTTGCCTTCATTTATGACTGAAGAGACGACAATTTCACTATTATCCCCAGGCAGCACATGACATCTGAATGGACCCTGATATTTATTCCATGAGCTAGCCCGTAATATTTATCCAGAAAGGGGACAGAAACAAAAGAGCCACACGAGTGATGAGGTTTTACTTCAACTACACTCCCGAAAAACATGAGGATGATCGTGTGGAGTGATCAGAACAGAGATAATCACCTTCATTCTTGGATACACACACACACCAGTCCCCGCCCTCTGGCTGAGACGTTAAAAAACGCACAGATCTGCTGGGATGCCCATGGGACTTAGAGGTAGTCTGCTAGCCCACAATGTGAAGGTCCCCAAATATAAATGCAGAACCCCCAGCAGGACTTCTAACCTGAGGGAGCTCTGATAAGAAAAAAAAATGATAGAGGACTTTAAAGATCATCTAAATGCAGGGATATGTCACATAGGCTACTTTTTCACCCATAATATACGGGTGGGCTCTGCCTCCTTCACTTTGTTGCTTATGTATGATGCACAGGATCAGAGGTAGGTTTACAGATATTAATCTAGGGGTGGCTGCTAAAAATAGGGACGCATGACACCATTGTTGTGACATCAGTTCTTTGACACCAACCACCTGAAGGTAGCATCAGACTCCACAGATTTAAAGGGCAGTCCCCAACAATACTGTCCCCTTCAGATTAGATGCCAGTTACAAGTCTTGGGGGCCACCCATACTTCTGACTGACCAGTTATAAATTCAGCGGTTCCCATGACCCCTCAGATTTGATAATTTCCTAGAACAATTCACAGAATTCACTAAAAGTGCTATTCTTGAATTACAGTTTTATTATAAAGGATACACATAGGACAAGGTCTGCAAGGGTCTTAGACACACAGCTGTCATGCCCTCTTCCCACGGGTTCCGGGCATATCCCCCTGCCCAGATAGCATTGTGTTTACGAACCAGGAAGCTCCACAAAGCCCAGGGGTTATTTTTACTGGGCATTTCATATGTAAGCACAATTAAATCAGTGTCCACCTGACTGAACCCCAAATCCAGCCCTCCTTCCTGCAGTGGCCAAAGTTCCAACTCTAATCACGTGGTTGGTCCTTCTGGTGACCAGACCCCACCATGAGGCCATCTAAGGGCCCACCAGAGATCGGTTCATTAGCATAACAAAGACACGCCCATCACTCAAGGATTACCAAGGTTTTTTGAAACTGTGCCAGGAACCAGGGAGAAAGGCTAGATCTATTCTTTCTATACAACACCACGTTTGAGGTATTTCTTCTCCTATGTCAAACTCTAAAAACACACAGACACAGATCAGAGACAACAGAGCCTGAGTGGAAAGACCACAACCTCAACATTGGCCCCCACCCTTAGATTACCTTAATTCTGGAGTGTGGAGGAAAGACGATAACCAAGGAGGCAGGGGTAAGAGAGGAGGAGGTAGTCCTAGGCCTCAGTCTGTAATTTTACCCCACATGCCCACTGTTCAATCCTAGCTTTTCAATGTAAACAGGAGGGCCTGAAGTCGTATTACAGCAGCGTTTCAGCCTATACTGAGGATAAAAATAAGGATATGAGCAGTGTGGACGGAAAAGGGGCCACATGTTAAACCTGACAAGCTCAGGAGAACTGAAAGTAACCACATAGGATGGCGTGAACGTAAACATTCATAACTAAGCTGGGCCATGGCGGCAAGTCACATCCTTGGCCTGTAGCTTCCTTGACAAAGGTCAACCTTTACGTTAAGTGAGCCTATCTGTGGTCTTTTTGCATCTAAGATAACATATACCCTTGGAATGTCAGAGTAATCCCTTTTTCCAGACCCCCCAGGGGGCACAACCCAGCACACCAGAGCAGGAAACTACAAAATCCCTCACTGTTATCTCGTTCCCCAAATACCATCTCTAGGTGCTGTAAAATGCTATTAATTATCCTGTACCCACCAATGTGAAAAAAGCCTGTGTCTCTCCATTTTGCTTTTTATCCAATACCAGAGATTTCCCCACTTTGCTTTCTCTCACCCTCTTAATCTACAACCAACGGATTTCATGTAACCTTCCTCCTTTGATTCTAATGCATAAAATAAGTTACAAAACGGTCATTTTCCGGAGCATTTTCTCAGTCCTTTGAGACTTTGCTTCCCGGCAATTGTCGACAGTTTGGCTCAGATAAACTCTTATAAGCTTTCTCTTAGACTGGATGTTTTTTCGTTGACTGTGGGTTAGGGAAAGGAACTACTTCCTAGGGACACTTTCCTAAACTGCCTTAGTAGCCAGCCTTGGGGCATCAGGGGGGTAATATTCTGTTAGAGAGAGGACAAGGACTTACCAAGGGCTGCTACCTAGGATGAGAACACGGGGACAAGCCCTAAGAATCGGACAGAGAGCAAAACACACGGAAGAGAGCCAAGTGTCTGCAGAGGGGAACCTATGAGACCAGGCATAAAGCAGTTCCTGCAGGTGTTTCCCAGAAAGAGCCTGCCCTGCGACCCAGGAATGAAAGGGGAGGGAGCCTCAGACGGAGTCGCGACTGCTGTGTCCCCAGATGGGGGAGGAAGACGCTGCCTGGGGCCGAGATCCAGAGATCCTCTTGGGGGTTGAGAAGCCTGGCAGTATCCCAGTGAGAAATCCTGTGAAGGGCCCACCGCATCTAGGTTCCCTCCTCCTGAGTCTGTCCGCCTCCCTCTTCCCTAGAGCTGCCCAGATTTGGGTTCGTTCCTGTGCCGCATCTCCAAGCAGCTGGAGCCTGGGAGCATAGGGCAGGCTACTCTCCCCTCTGTCGCCCCCAGCCTACCCCAATTCCGAGCCGGTCTCAGCCACCCCCCATCGTCAGGAACAGCCCCTTGAGCTCGGGGACAACAGACAGACCCTGCTAAGACGCTCGCGACCGGCCGCGGGGCTGTGTCCTCTACCAACAAAGGCTGCAGCTCTGGCCGCTCGAGAGAGTCGTTTCCAGGCTAGTGCGCGCGGCGACACAGACCCCCGCCCCACGCACCCCCCCTAGCATCCTCCCGCTCCTCCCGCGGCCGTCGGCCAGTCGTCACGCGGACGTCCTTCCCGTCTCTTTTGCGTGGGACACACCTCGAGGCCCGCCCCACGGAGGGCGCGGTCACGTGACCCGCCGCCGGCCCACGTGACCGCGCGGGCAGCCCGTCTGCCGCAGCTGCAGCCCCCGGGACAGACGCTTCTGCTTGGGAGGTTGAGCTGCTCGCGAGCGGAACCTGCGGCTCCTGACCGTGGCGAAGACCGGCAGCTGAGGAAGGCGGCGTAGGGAGCCCGCGCTTCCAGCCCGAGGCCTGGCCTTTGCCCTGTCGGAGCCCGGCGCTGGCGGGGGAGCATTCGATGACGGCTTTGGAGACCATCTGACTTTGAATGTTCTGTCTAAAACTCGGGGCGACATGTGAAAACACACACAGGATCCATCTGTCCTCAGAAACCCTGATAGGCAAAATAACGCTGAAACGCCAATTTCCAGCAGCGGGATGATGCCTGTTAACACTTGTGGTTTGTGAAGGGAGGCAAAACTGCTCCTTTGCCCTAGTTCCACAAATCTCGCATACTAGAAAGGGAGAAAAAAGCATGCTGCACTGCCAGAAAAGTTACACAAAACTTGGGTAAGGACAGCACAGGTTGCTGGATATTATTTCAGTTCAGTGCTCTGCTATACTTTCTTTTTCTTTTTCTTTTCCCCCCCAGTTTATTGGGGTGACAATTGTTAGTGAAATTACATAGATTTCAGGTGTACAATTCTGTATTACATCATCTATAAATCCCATTGTGTGTTCACCACCCAGAGTCAGTTCTCCTTCCATCACCATATATTTGATCCCCTTTACCCTCATCTACCAACCACTTCCCCCTTACCCTCTGGTAACCACTCAATTATTGTCTGTGTTTATGAGTTTTTTTTCTCATTTGTTTCTCTTCTTCTTTTGTTGTTTTTGGTTCATATACCACATATCAGTGAAATTATATGGTTCTCTGCTTTTTCCGTCTGACTTATTTCGCTTAGCATTATAATCTCAAGATCCATCCATGTTGTCACAAATGGTCCTATTTCATCTTTCCTTATGCCGAATTGTGTACATATACCACAACTTCTTTATCCATTCATCTGTCGGAGGACATTTTGGTTGTATCCATGTCTTGGCCACCATAAATAAAGCTGCAGTGAACATTGGAGCACACGTGTCTTTATGTACAAATGTTTTCAGATTTTTTGGGTAGATACCCAGGAGAAGGATTGCTGTGTCATATGGTAATTCTATTTGTAATTTTTTTGAGGAATTGACCCAGCATGTTTTCTACACTGAGAGGCTGGTGTTAACTGGTAGATATTTTGTCAGATACTGGAAATGGCTTATGTCCAGTGGAACACATAACATCCATGGTTACAAATGATTGCACTTAAGATATTAACTAGTTTTGTATTTAAGCCAGCAATGTTATCCTAAGATTTATGAATCTTCTATGTGTATATAAAATTTAGCATTATTTTGTTTTTATTGTGACTTACTGTGTATGCTGTATGCACACATATCTCCTTCAACCACTTTTGTAATCTTAGCAGTTCTTCATTGTGTTGAAAAATCTTTCAAATGTTCATTTCTAATTTATGAGTCATAATTTTACCTTCTCAACAATTAACAGCATCCTCAGACAAAACAGAAATAACATTTTCACTGTGCCTAAAAAATAATAAAACCTATTTTGCACAAGTCTGGATTCCCTCTCCAAACCAACTCTACCCCTGAGTTCTGTGATTTCTATCTGAAAGTATGGCATGACCTTTTTACTTATTAATGTGGAAGATACAAAAGTTACCATTTTAAAGTGTACAATTCAGTGGTATTAACTACATTCACAATGTTGTGCAACCATCACCACTGTCTATTTCCAGAACTCTGTTGTCACTCCAAAAGGAAATGTTATGATCTTTTGAATGAAATAGTCATGTAAAAAAAATTGGCGTCTGTACAGTCGAGAGATGAATATAAACAACTTTGATAATTTATTTTTCTTTAAACATTTCACTTAAAAAGCTAGTTTTCCTTAAGTCTTATTCCTTTCTGTCTTTTCTAAGTGGTTTATTCTCTAACAATTATTTCTAACAAATATAGTTTAATCACTTATATAACTGTATCCTTTCTAACATGTCTGCCTATAACTTGAGGCACTAAACGTAAACATGTTAGAAGAAAAAGCGCTGTATTATTAATTTTTCTATCTGCCTAATGTCTGTCTCTGACAATTGTTTTTAGCATGGTAGATTTTTTAAATTAAATTTATTGGGGGTGATAATGGTTAGTAAAATTACATAGGTTTCAAGTGTACAATTCTGTAGAACATCATCCACATATCACATTGTGTGCTCACCTCCCAGTCAGTTCTCCTTCCATCACCATATATTTGACCCCCTTTACCCTCTTCTACCACCTCCAGCCCCCCTTACACTCTGGTAACCACTAAACTACTGTCTGTGTCTATGAGTTTTTGTTTCTTTGTCTGTCTTGTTCATCTGTTGCCTTCAGTTTTATATCCCACACATGAGTGATTTTATTCTAGGCTATGGAATATATGAAGTTTCTTAGGAAATCATACTGAAAATGCATAGAAATTGTGTTTATTCACACACGGTTTTAAAATGGGATCTAATTTCCATAGATGTCACTCACAGTCTTCTCTATTTCACCAGACATAAAAGCATCAGTGTCATTTCATGCCAATGAACAGACCATTTTTAATAGCTGAATGGCATTTCCTTAATACTTCCCTTGGACTGAGACCACAAAGAGAATCTCACTCCTGACTCCATTTAGTTGGTGTACTATCCTAGTCTTTCATCCTTTAGGTGGCACTGAAGCAACACCTGCACTTTTGAGTTATAAAATGTGCAGATTTGGCCGACTTAGCTCTCCAAACCGGCCTCATTCCAACTGCATCCCTCACTAAACTTGTCTCACCTAATTCAGGCAGACAAGGTACGTCCTCGCTACTGGAGCAGATTTCAAGTTACACACTTTTCTTCATATCACCACTGCTCACTCCCAAGAATGACCTAATGGTTTGTCTTACCCTAGCCCTTGGCGACCAATTTAAATGGGTCCCTCTTCTGGGAAGCATTCCTCAAGTACCATGGCCCACAGTAGTCTCTTCCTTCTTAAGCTCCAGGAATGGAATTTTCCAATGAGGGTATGTTTGTCATGCTACTGATTATCTATGTTTGTCAGTGTGCACAAAGTACCTGCATCTGGATTTTAAACTGAAGGAGGGTCACTTCTGCTATTTTTCACACAGAACTTTATTGAAAACACAGACTCAAATAAAGAACCATTTGTTTAAACAACGAATAGCAGGGTAGCTTACATAGGCGAGTCAGTTCATTGGAAGCTCAACACAGAAAAATACCACAATCTGGACAGCAAGACAAATATCAACAAATATGTTTTCAGCTCTAATGTTCATTTGCCATCCACACAATGAGCTAGCTCAAACCAAGAATTGGATCAAGTTAACATCAGCATTAAAAATATGTTACAACATAAAATCAGACTGTGAAAACGAAAGCCACTACTCAGGGCTCTTTGGGAACATCAGGCCGATCAGAGGCAGGTGGTTAATGATATTAGCTTTGTTGTCCCCCCTCAGGATCAGGATCATGTTGATTGTCTATCTGGGTTTGTAGGTCCTTGGCTAAGTTCTCAAATTCATGGAATGCAGCAATAAGTGGCTCAAGACTGAAATCATCATCAATTAAGGCCATTGTTCCATTTCTTATAATATTACTGATATTCCGAAACATTTTAATAACAATTTGAATATTATCGTTTGACTCTTCTATGTTAAAGAGACCCACAAATATTGATAGAGCTTTGGCATTGAATAGTTTTTTGGCCACCACAGCATTTTCAGACAAATTCAACAGCATTTTCAGAACGTGAAACTTTGTTGTTGCATTTCCTGTCACTAATAGGGAGAGAAACACAGACATATAATTGGCAACCAGTGTGTGATAATCAGTAGTTGTAGTGAGGTATCTAAGCAGCCTTAATCCAAGCAGCTGCTCAGGGGAATCCACGGTTTGTGCAAGGGTTTCCTCACACACTTGACATATGAATGTCTCAATCATGTTTAGATTTGGATATGGTGGAGCCATGAGGATCATCTTTTCCAAAAACTGTGTCCTAACTCGGGAGGAGGGATAATTGAGCAAGGTTTCAATAAGTGAGACGACACCCGAATCCCGAATGAAATTTTGTCCATTAACAGAAGGAGTTCTTGAATGACTCTCCAGAACCAATTTTAAGTTCACATTGGATGCAGCTGCAGGACCAACTCTCAGGCTCTGCAGTCTCCCTGGTCCTAAGGTTCTCCCGAATTTCCCTGACTGACCTGTAGGATGGTTCATACTGAAATGGGAATTCAGGATCAGCCTGATTGGGCTGAAGTACAGATTCCTGCTCTTCCCCTTCTGGGGTACATTCTGCATTCTGGGGCTTTCCCTCAGACAGTTCAGTGAATGCAGCTGCTGCTGCCTCTTCAGGAATTCTAAAGGGGCTTGAGGAAGGGAAACCAATGAAATAACAAGGACCAGATTTGAACTCAACAGTGACCTCTTCCCAAGTTTGGGGCCTGGATGATGTATTAATTTCCTCAGCTGAATCGTGGAACCTGGGGCTAGCCTTGTACATCGGATTGGGATTTAGGTCAAAGCAGGCCTCATCCCTGTCCCAGAACCAGGATCCAAATATGACCTCTTCTTCAGACTCTGGCCTCGTCTCTTCTCTGGCCATAGCCCCCAAACTGAACTTTTCCTCAGTCCAGAATGAGGATCCACCGATGGCCCCCTCCTCAGCCCCTGGCGTGGACTCACAGATGGCAGAAGCCCCGGCCTCCATACTGGCCTCTTTCTCTGCCCAGAACAAGGACCCAGTGATGACTTCCTCCTCAAACCTGGGCTCCTGTTTGACCCTATCACTGTTATCAACATCTTTCTGGGTCCTGGGCTTCAGGACGGTACTGGGCTCTTCCTTGTCTCTGGGCCTGAATCTACTATCGGCCTGTTCTCCAGGCACAAACCAGGAATCCTTAAAGTACTCATCATCAGACTCAGAAACATCCTCTATCTTTGTCCTGAGCTTGGACCTAACATTTGTCTCATCTCTGACTCTGGGCCTGAACATATTGGTATTTTCTCCAGCCCAGGAGCAGAATGGGTTGCCCGACTCCTCCTCAGACCCAGACCAAGAATCAATATAGGGATCTGGCTTGGATCTAGGCCTAGACCTGGTGTTAGGCTGATGTTTAGCCCTGTGCCTGGACCTAGTATTGGACTCTTCCCTGGGCCATGATCTGATACTGGCCTCCTCTCCAGCCCAGAAGGAAGACATCGTAGAGGTCTCATCTGCTGACCAGAATCCAGATTCATTGGAGCCCTCCGCTCTGGCCCTGGGCCTGGGATAGCACCAAGACCCGGTATTAGTTTCCTCCCCTGATCCAAACCAGGGTTGGACTCCCGTCTGACCTTGGGAGCCAGGAAAGGTCTCAGTGTCCACCCTGAGCAGTTCCCTATCTACAGACAGGGCCATAGGTTTAGCACCTGACCCACACTCAGTACTGAGCAGTGGCCAGGCTTCTGCATCGGTCTGGGGCACACCCTCTGTTTGGGACATTGCCTCAGCCCCAAACTCAGTCTGGGCCCAAGCCTGGGCTTCTTCCTTGTGCCTTGGCCCAGTGATTGCCTTGGCCTCAGTTTTAGGACATGGCCTACCTACTGCCCTGGCCTCTGTTTTTGGCCTTGCCCCACACATTCTCTGGGCTTCACTTCTGGATCTTGCCACAGCCAATACTTGGGAATCAGTTTGGGGCCCTGACCCAACCATCGCCTGGGACTCTGTTTCGGGCCTTGCCCCATTCATAGCCTTGGATGCAGTTTTGGGCCTTGCCCCAGGCATTACCTGGGCCTGGGTCCTAACCTTGGGTCTGACCACCATCGGGACTTCGTTCTCTCTCTCAGCCCCACCCCCAACCTCTTCTCTAGCCTTCTTTTCAGGCTCGGCCTGGGCACCAGGCTCAATCTCAGCTCCAGTCATAATACCAGTTACAGAGAAGAGGCAGTTACATACCAGTAACACAGTCCCCGCCTCTACCACAGATCTGTCACAGTTCTGTATCTTCACACTGATCTTTCAGTGATTCAGGCGATACAATTGGAAGAGAGTCAATCACCAGTCCAGCTGTCAAGCAGCCTTCTTCCCAAGACCAGCCTCAGCCAATATCACAGACAGAGTGCCAAAGAGGCACAACCAAGCAGGGGGAGGATGAATGGTTCCCAAGTGGGTGCAGACCTGTTGAAGGTGGTGGTCAGCAGCAATTCCAGCACCACCAGAGAGGCAACTAGAGGTGGATCTAGGGAGAGAGAAGGACATGGGGCTTTGAGCCTCTTTGAACTGTGTCACTCCATGTAGAGACTCACACAGAGACTGGACCTTGAATTCCTGGTGGAGCTGTTGGGCCATTAGAAAGTCTGTCACACTCATTTTGCCCACAACTGCCACACTATTTGGCCTGCCACCAAACAGGTGTGAGATTGGTGGGAAAGTATGTTGGCAACGAGAGAGGCTGAGGAGTCCTGAGACTAGACCCTAATTACTGTTGTGACTGCATTGGTCTCCACTATCTGACCCGAAGTTTTACCCATCTCATACCAACCTTCTTTGATATGGTGTAATTTCCCACTCTGTGCTTCGTTCCAGGGGTACCAATTACGCCCTAGAACAGACAGCAGGCTGTCCCATGGACAAACAAATATACAGGAGAAAATGGAGTCTGAGTGCTTGGTTGACAGGCAGACACCCTGACCCCTGATGCAAATATCTCTCTTTCTGTTTAAGAGTCTAATGTTTCCTGTCTCCTGGTCCCTGATCTCAGGTCTTCTCCTCCTATTCACAGCCCAATCCACACCTACCCCAATATTACTAATATCTCCTGCAGGAAATGGACAAGGGATGCTGGGGCAGTGTGCAAATCTGGCAGAGAGCAGGAGAGGTGGATCAAAGACCTGCCATGATCTTACTCTGTTGTTATCCCCTGCATTTCCCCCTTCACACCAACCTCCAGAGAATTGAGCCAGTCTCTTCCTCCTTTCCTTCCTTGCAGAAGTCACCGGTCTTAAAGTAAGCCTAGGGACAAATGGACGAAAAGAAAGACAGTCAGAAGACCATGGTAACAACTAAGCATTTGGTGGACAGACCAACACCAATGATGGGAGTCCACATGTGATCTGTTTTTCAACATTTAAGGTCTTCTAGGTAGAATGTTCTCGTTTTTCTAAGGCTCTCTGTTTCAGGGTTCCAGATAACGACATCTTTTCTTGACGTCACAGTCTTCTCATTGCTGCTGTATTCCAATTCTGAGGATTCACCACTAGGTGCACCACATCCCTTTACCTTGGGCGGCATAAATTGGGGGAAGGGCGCCTGCGTATTCCAGAAAACAGGTTGTGCAGTGGTACTTGTAACTGTGACTTCCGTCTCACCCTCGCCTCCAAGCCCATTTTTCCTACCCCCAGTTACGGCTGGAGGTAAGGGAGGAAGCCAAGGGAAGTGCCTAGGAACTGGTACGGAGGGAACTTTTAGGATTTATTCCTGGATGCCTGGCCTGCTACGGTCTCAGTCATCCCCCAATTCGGGTCTCCAGTCAATGGCAGCTGCCCACCCCCCAATCCCCACACACCTCCAGAAATCCAGGCTATTTTCCTGCTCCAACTTTTTCTCAAGCTGCTCCGCAGCAGATGCACCCGGCCGCCTAAAATCGCCAACCTACCGCGCAGACGGGAGAGTTTGGCACCAACGAGGCCCCTGTGGGAAGGGACAGCCCCCAGGACGCGGGACCCCAACAGACCCTTTTCAGAATCAGAGCCCGGAGTAGCCAACGCCCCCTCCCCGGCTCCCCCATCTCTGCTCCGGCTCCCCCATTTCTCCCGCAGCAGCAGCCTCCCCCACAGCCATCTCCGGGAAAGCTGGCTGGGGAGAGGCCGGCGTGGATCGCTTCCCCCAGGAGCCCAGGGAGCATCTGAGGCGACGCCTGGGCCCTGGACCCTGGGTCCGGCCCGCACCCGTCGCCGCCGCAACCTCAGCGCAGGGCTCCCCGGCGTTGCGCACCTCTCTCAGAAACCTGCTTCGACCCTGTAGCCGCCTCCGCCTCTTCCCTGGGCTGCCAGGGACTGGGCGCGGGTTGTAAGCTGGTCGAGAATGTGGACCCACCCCCGCCCCCATGCACCCCCACTTGCCTTTCCAGGCTCGGGGCCCGGGTGGCCGGCCTCCCCTCCTCTCGGACCTCCTCGGATTCCCACCGCCTTGCGCGCGCATCAAATTGCAAAAAGGCGTCCCGCCCTTCGTGCCGTTGCACCAAACCAGGCAGGGGCTGCGCAGGATGCGGCACGAACCGCTGGCTGGGGGGTGTCGGGAAAGCAGGGCGGAGGGAGACCGGACGAATGGGCTCGACGACCCCTCCCCTGCAAGACGCCCCGCAGTTCCGACCCGGAGGGGGCGGGGCCGGGAGGAGCCCCAGCGCAAGGGGCGAATTAACGCCAGCCTGTCCGGCTCTAAGGACCTCCGCGGTCCCCTGCCGGGTACCCCCTACAACATTTCCGGTTCTACAATCTATGGGCAGCGCGGACCGGGGTGGGGGAGCATGTTCGCGAGGTCAGGAGCTGCTGCGCTGGAAGCAGCAGCGTGTGGATACAAAGCGCCTCTAGGTGTATATGAACCCCCAGAGTGCTGGGTTCTACCCACCTCCCTCCCGCCATCTCACCATCCTTTCTGGACGCTGCTGGGAGAGGGGCTGTGAGAATGCTGCACGGGTGGGGAGAGGCCATCTAAGGCTAGACCGACCTTGAAGTCCTGAGGTGCCCCCCCCCCAAGTTCTTTCATTGTTCGGGGGGGCCAGGGAGGAGAGGAAGTGGTGGGATCTGCCATGGAGGCCTCACACTGCCCCTCTTCTAAAGGCAGACCTAGACCTCTAACCCTAGGAGAGAATCCACCGCTCTGCGCCCAGATTCATCCTTGCTGCCACACTGCTTTTTTTCTCATTCGAAATAGTAACACGTGTTGCCATTTTGCGGTCCCACAGCGCCCTAGAAAGAGGGCCTTTCCCTGTCTGGATCCGCACCCGGTCATAGAATCCTCCCTGTGTGTGGCTTCACATTCAAGTAAGTGTCAGGCATCAGATAGGGTCGCTCCAGGTTCCTCTTCCTCTGCTCTATCAAGTCTTATCTTGCAGTCCCATCCACGCGCTCATGATTTTTGGCACTGTGGAAATGTGGCAGGGATTAGAAGCATTTTAGGTCTCGGCCACTTGCTGTAAACACCTATCCAGTTTGCCCAGTAATTCCTTGGAGAAAGCCGCATCATGCACACACTTCCCCAAGACAGACCTGGTGGGGTTTGTTTTTGTTTTCGTTTTTGTATTTTTTTTTTTAAATTAGAAATATCTTCATGAACTGATATGGTAAAATCACAAAAGCATATTTCTAAATAAAAAAGAATGGTACAAAGCAATAAATATGTTAGGGTAACATTTGTGTAAAAAGGTGAGAATTTTATGTATAAAATTTCTCTGGAAGGATACTAAAACTGATACAACTTTAGGATACCAAAGTTGACTCTAGGGAAGTACGGTGACTGGGGAAAAGAGTGGGAAGGAGAGGATCTTTTAAACGTTTAAAATTAGAACCACAGGATGTTACCTAACCAAAAATAAGTAAATAAAAACGAAAGGGTGGTCAGATACTAGGTTAAAAAAATATTGAAGAGGTATCATTCATGTCATCCATCCTTACCTCTAGATCAAAGATAAAATACTAGTGGAGTCTTTTTGATTCTGGTACAATGAGTGGTTTCAGACCATGATTTAGTTTAAAAATCTAAAGTGCCGAGATTTGAGAATGCCAAGAACAATTTCCAAATTTAAAAAAAGGAAGAATGCAATAGGATTAATGTATTTCTTGGTTCAGGTTTTCCTTAGGAAAAGAAATGCAGGAACAAAATAAAAACCTAAAGGTGGATGGAAACTGGTCATAGAAAACCAGAAGACAGCATCTTTCAGGAAAGAAGTATGAAAATTAAAGAACATTAGCTCAGAAAAGTAGGTTTTTCAGAGGCTTGGGGAACTGGTAGGATGAATACAATGGAAAGAATATATAAAAAACAGTTACCCAAATTAACTTGGATGCTTTTTAAATAGGCATCTCTGTGGGTACAGATTCTACCAACATACAGGAAAGATAACAAGATACCAGACTGGCTAAACTCTGAATTTTAAGGTAACTAATGGAATTTTAAGGTAAAAATGGAAACTAGTCAAAAAGTAAAAATCAGGCCAGGTTATTAAATTGGAAGGTAGAGAAATAGTATGGTTGAATAAGGTTACAAAAGTTAACTCTAATACAGAAAATAAAAACAGCCAATCAAACCAACAGGTTTTTTTCGTCAGCATCTACTAAATGTCCATTACTATGTTCTACAACTTTTCTTTAAGTTTGCTTTTGAGTTTTTCAAGAGCATATAAAATTGTAAATTAGGAAATCCAAGAAAAGCATTTCCCCCAGATAATAAAGAGAAAACATCATAATCAATAACCACAAAAAGGCAAGAACTTTTACGGTTCACTTTACCTCTTTTACGAACCTCCAACCCTCATTAATTGCCTCTTCTTAATGCCAAAGTCAACTGTTGTTAACCAATATGGAGTCCAAAGGCAACACTGGGTAGGAAATAAAACAAGGGAAGAAAAGGACCCTAAAATGTTTTAAAAAGTAAGATGTATCCAACAAGCATCTGAGGACTGGCATCTTAGGAAATGTTGAAAGATTTCTGTACACAACAATAATAGCTAATATTTGAATGCTATATACCATGAATTTTACAATATTCTGGGCACGGTGCCAAGTACTTTGCATTAATTAACTTATTCCTCCTCATAAAACCTAAGGGACAAAAAAAAAAAAAATATATATATATATATATATATATATATATATATATATATGTATATATGTATATATACATGTATATGTATGTATGTATGTATATGTGTGTATATATATATATATATATATATATATATATATATATATATATATATATATATATATATAAATTTAACAAATGAGAACAAGGGTGCTAGAAGTTACAGGAGTTATCCAAAGTCACACGGCATCTTTTTTTTAAATTCAAGTTTAGTAAAGTTACATAGATTTCAAGCATACAATTGCGTATTACATCATCTATAAATCACATTGTGTTCACCACCCAGGTTCAGTTCTCCTTCTATCACAATATATTTGATCCCCTTTACCCTCATCTACCATCCCCGCCCTTACCATCTGATAACCACTAAACTATTGTCTGTGACTATGAGTTTTTGTTTCTCATTTGTTTGTCTTGTTCTTTTGTTGTTTTTGGTTTATATACCACATATCACTGAAATCATATGGTCCTCTGCTTTTTCAGTCTGACTTATTTCGCTTAGTATTATAACCTCAAGGTCCATCCATGTTGTCACAAATGGTCCTATTTCATCTTTCCTTACCACAGAATAGTATTCCATTGTATATATACCACAAGTTCTTTATCCATTCATCTATCAAAGGACATTTTGAATACAGATGCAAAAATCCTAACCAAAATTCTAGCAAATCGAATGCAACAATGCATTAAAAGATTATACATCACGACCAAGTGGGGTTCATCCCAGGGGCACAAGGATGGTTCAACATATGCAACTTGATCAATGTGATACACTACATAAACAAAATAAAGGAAAAAATATATGACTATATTAATAGATGCAGAAAAAGCATTTGAGAAGATACAACATCCATTTATGATTAAAACTCTAAATAAAATGGGTATAGAAGGAAAATACTTTAACATAATAAAGACCATATATGACAAACCCTCAGTTAATGTCATAATTAACGGTGAAAAACTGAAACCCTTTGCTCTACGTTCAGAAACATGACAGGGCAGTCCTCTATCACCTCTGCTTTTCAACATAGTATTGGAAGTCCTAGCCAGGGCAATCAGGCAAGAAAAAGAAATAAAAGGCATCCAAATTGGGAATGAAGAAATTAAATTGTCACTTTTTCCAGATGACATGATGCTATATATAAAACACCCTGAAACCTCCACCAAAAAGCTATTAGAAACAATAAACGAATATAGTAAAGTTGCCAGCTACAAAATCAACGTAGAAAAGTCCATTGCATTCCTATATACTAACAATGAAATCTCAGACAAAAAAATGAAAACAAAAACAATTTCTTTTGCTATTGCAACCAAAAGAATAAAATAACAGGAATCAACTTAACCAAGGATATGAAAGACCTTTATGCTGAAAAGTATAAGACATTTTTAAAAGAAATCAAAGAAGACACAAAGAAATGGAAAGACATTCCATGTTCATGGATTGGAAGAATCAACATAGTTAAAATGGCCGTATTACCCAAAGCATTATACAGATTTAATGCAATCCCCATCAAAATCCCAATGGCATTTTTTAAAGAAATAGAACAAAAAACCATCAGATTTGTGTGGAACCACAAAAGACCCCGAATAGCCAAAGCAATCTTAAGAAAAAAGAACAATGCTGGAGGTATCACACTCCCTGACTTTAGCTTGTACTACAGAGCAACAATAATCAAAACAGCATGGTATTGGCAGAAAAACAGACACATAGACCAATGGAATAGAACTGAGAACCCAGAAATAAACCCGCATAAATATGGACATACAGTTTTTGGCAAAGGAGCTAAAAAATACAATGGAGTAAAAACAGCCTCTTCAATTACATGCTGGTAGAACTGGAAAGCAACGTGTAAAAGAATGAAACTAGATGGCTATCTGTTACCATGTACAAAAATTAACTCAATATTGATCAAAGATCTAAACATAAGACCAGAAACAATAGATTGCATAGAACTAAACATAGGTACTAAACTGATGGACCTTGGATTCAAAGAGGATTGTATGAATTTGATTTCAAAGGCAAGGGAAGTAACAGCTAAAATAAATGAATGGGACTATATCAAACTAAAAAGCTTTTGCACAGCAAAAGAAACCATCGACAAAAGAAAGAGACAACCAACAGAACGGGAGAAAAATTTTGCAAACAATGCCTCTGATAAGGGGCTAATATCCAAAATGTATAAGGAACTCATACAACTCAACAACAGCAAAAAAACACAAAGAATCCAATTAAAAAATGGGCAGAGGACCTGAATAGACATTTCTCCAAACAGGACATACAAATCGCCAATAGACATATGAAAAAATGCTCAACATCACTAATCATCAGACAAATGCAAATAAAAACCACAATGAGATATCACCAGTTAGAATGGCTATCATCAACAAGACAAATAGTATCAAGTGTTGGAGAGGCTGTGGAGAAAATGGAACCCTCATACACTGTTGGTGGGAATGCAGACTGGTGCAGCCGTTATGGAAGGCAGTGTGGAGGTGCCTCAAAAAATTACGAATAGAATTACCATATGACCCAGCAATCCCTCTCCTGCGTATCTACCAAACAATCTGAAAACTTTTATCCATAAAGATATATGTGCTCCGATGTTCATTGCAGCTCTATTTACAGTGGCCAAGACATGGAAACAAGCAAAGTGGTCTTCGACAGATGACTGGATAAAGAAGTTGTGGTATATATACACAATGGAATACTATTTTGTCATAATAAAAGATGAAATAGTGCCATTTGCGACAGCATGGATGGTTCTTGAGATTTTAATGCTAAGAGAAATAAGTCAGACAGAAAAAATCGAGATCCGTATGATTTCACTGATGTGTGGTATATAAAACTGAAAACAAGAAAGGAACAAGACAAACAAATGAAGAAACAAAAAGTCATAGACATAGACAATAGACAATAGTTTAGTGGCCATCAGAGGGTGGGGGGCAGGGGGTGGTAGATGAGTGTAAAAGGGATCAAATATATGGTGATGGAAGGAGAACTGTCTCTGGGTGGTGAACACACAATGTGACATATAGATGATGTATTACAGAATTGTACACCTGAAATCCATGTAACTTTACTTGCAATTGTCACGCCAATAAACTTTAATAAAAGAAAAACAATATGGTGGATTATTTTGGCCAATGCAATGGCTAGGGTACTTTAAATGTGGAAGAGCCAGGGAGAAGAATCAGTGTCACAGTGAAATAGCATGAGAAAGACTGGATAGCCCAACAGGCCATTGCTCATTTTAATTTTGAGGATGAAAGGAAGCTAGGGGCCAAGGAACTCAGGCAGCTCCCAGAAGCTCGTAAAGGCAAGGAGACAGATTCTTCCCAGAACCGCTTGGAGAAATAAAGCCCTGATGTCACCTTTACTTCAGGCTACTGAGACCTTTTGGTATGTCCAACCTCTAGAACTGTAAGACAATAAATTTTCGTTATTTTAAGCCACATGTTTGTGGTAATTTGATACCGCAGCAGTAGGAACCAAATTCACTGACCTTCCTGATAAAGTCCATTCCCCTTGACATTGTTTACTTGGGTTTCACCTCTGAAAGGATTGATTTTGCAGCTCATCTCTCATCACTGTAACCACCCTGTGCATCAGTCCCCTTCTCTCCTTTTTCTAACTCTTTCACTTTGTTAATTAATTTCAAGGTGTTTTTTTTTTCAAAAATATGTCAGAAATCCACAAAAACCAAAAAGTTGATATTTTGACTATTTTATGCCTTTAGTAACAATTTGAACTGCTTTGTAAATGAATGACATTATTTTTATGTATAAAAATTTCCTATTGTTTTTCATTCTTGAAAAACACAAAAATATAGAAAAATGTACATTTGCTTTCCTAAACTACCTTTCTGAAAGTTTCCATCTGAGTCAGCAGATGGAAATATTCATTCAGATATACCCGACCATTGCGGCAAAAGGGCTAAAGAAGAGAGTTTTTTTGCAACGGTCTTTGAGGTTCACATTGAAGAAAGTGCCTATTTGCTGAAAATCACTGTTTCTCAGGATGAGAAGGGAACTATATGCTTGCCATGAAATATCACAGCAGCCTTTATTTGTTCTTAGATATTTAGTATAACTGTGCAATATTAAGGTAATAGCCAAAAAACATAAAAATAAAAATTGAGATCATTCTATACAGTATCTGGAGACAATGGATGTCAATTGTCAAAGGACAGCAATTGTTACTGTGTAGTTTAAATGGCTTTAGCTCATTTGTGGATTTTTTTCCTTTGTTCCATGGTATACTATCTTGGATGAAAGCTAGGCTTGAAGATGGGAGTCTGAGAACTGCTGGGATCTGTGGGTGTCTGAATCTCTTTGCCTCCCTGAAGTGTTCCTTGTCTTTCTTAAAGTTACTTGTATCTTTCATTCATTCAGTAAGTATATGTTGAGTACCTACTTTGTGCTAGGCACTGGGGATGCAGTGTGAACAAAACACAAAGAAATTCCTCTTTTCATAGAGCTTACATTCACTTGTGGTTTCTATTTTATTTAATTTCCTATCTAAAAGTTTACCATCATACCAGCGTAAAGTTCTCTGGTAATTCTCGAGGTGGTTGAATGTTCATTCCAAGATATTTACTGATGGGGGTGTGGATCTGCCAAAAGATGACTGATTTTACTGTGAGACTTTGAAATATCTGTTGGATAATTTGTTCTCACTTCATTTATAGAACAGGCAGTATTTGCTGATTAGCACTTTT